>NC_081182.1:16039080-16207382 GCF_029867415.1 Vicia villosa | reverse complement strand
AAGCCGAGTGGTGTCAAAGCAGATTCGATGAATTGAACTTAATCGAAGAAAAGCGCATGACAGCTTTATGCCACGGACAGCTATATCAACAAAGAATGAAGAAAGCTTTCGACAAAAAGGTTCGACCTCGCACAATCAAAGAAGGCGACCTTGTACTCAAAAGGATTCAATCTTTTCTCACAGATTCGAGAGGGAAATGGACTCCCAATTATGACGGCCCCTACGTGGTCAAGAGAGCTTTCTCAGGAGGAGCCTTAATACTCACGACTATGGATGGAGAAGAATTCACCCGTCCTGTGAACGTCGACGCAGTCAAGAAATACTTCGCCTAAATAAACAAAAAAAAGAACAGCTCGCTAAGTTGAAAACTCGCAAAGAGCGACTTAGGCAAAAAAGAGCGTCTCGGTGAATCGAAAACCCGAAAGGGGGATTCTGGCAAAAGTTAGAGACATAAAAAAAAAAGTATATATAATCAATCTCGGTAGACTTAAAACCCGAAAGGGGTAGTTTACGCAAAAGTTAGGGATATATGGCAAGTAACTGTGTTCAGGACAAACTTGATCATTCAAAATCCATAGCGGAGTGTTCATCAGCAGTAGGTCATCTTCTACAAAGCACGAATACAGCGCAACTCGGAGTGGAAAGGAAAGATAACGGTCGTCACGTTTCATCGTAGCCCTTTTCCCGAAAATTACCAATTTCCAACTTTGTAAATACTCCATGGAATCAAGCATTTGGCTGATTACCATTCCATATATAATAATTTGAGCCTTGTGCTTTCCTTTGCAATCTAGTCTTATTCAGTTTCTTGAAATGCATTTTAAGTTTTAACAGTCATTTTCTTGAAACAAATGTTTTCATAAAATAAAAATGAATTTACTTGCAAAAATAAAGGTGAAATTTCTTTCTAAAGTTTACAAACAATAGGAAGAATGCAAACAGTTGCTCCGAGAATGGTTGAGACTCCGGGAACCAAGTTTTCCCCATGAGGTCGCTTTGCGAACATCTCCCAATGACGGATCTTTACTTCAATTCATATTACTCATTTCGGACAGCGGACAACTGATAGCCAGATATTCCAAACAGAGTTCGAACTCCAAGAAGAGGACATCTTCTGATCAACAAGAATTCAAGTCGTATCATAGGATTTCACATCCGCGACAATTCTATTCACATTCACTTTACATTTTATAATTGTCATAATATTCATGCATACATTACATCACAACTGCATAGTCAAATTAAGGCTTTTAATCATGAGAATGCCCGAATCATGAGGGCATGAACTCAAGTTTCCCCTGCAAGTCCTGGAGAAACTTGTTCCTTCAAGACAACGATCCATGTAGAGAGATTTCCCCAAGCAAGTCAATAAATGGTAGTCTCCCTCAAAGAGATAGTTTGTTCACTTTTGGAATTCCTCAACCGAGAATCTCCTGCAGAGCGACATTCGACAGTCTTCTTCAGATAAGATAGTCTGCTTCACATTCCGGAACTCCCTACAGGTCTGGTATTTCCCCAGCAGGGTCAAGAGGTGCCATTTCTTGTCAAGGGAAAATTCAGAATCTCCCAGCAGATCGACAAATGATTCCCTAGCGGAGTCAGCAAATGATAGTCTTCATCCAGAAGATAGTTCAGATTCCCCAACAAAGTCAGCAAATGGCAGTCTCTTTCAGCAGAAGACAGTTTGCTCACTTTCTATCACGACAAAGTCAGCAAATGGCAGTCTCTTTCAGCAGAAGACAGTTTGCTCACTTTCTATCACAACAAAGTCAGCAAATGGCAGTCTCTTTCAGCAGAAGACAGTTTGCTCACTTTCTATCATAACAGAGTCAGCGAATGGCAGTCTCTTTCAGCAGAAGACAGTTTGCTCACTTTCTTTCATGACAAGGGTCGATAAATGGCAATCTTCCCCGGCAGAAGACAGTTTGTTCCCCTAGCAATTGGCAAATGGCAGTCTTTTCCCAAGAAAAGACAGTTTGTCTGTTAAATACTCAAGAGATCGACAAATGGCAGTTTCTTCAAACAGTTTGTCTGCTCATGGGATGCTTAGCTCCCCACAGAGTCAATGAATGGCAGTTTTCCTCTTAGGAAAACAGTTCGTTGATTCCCCAGGCATCAGTTGACGAATGGCAGTTTTCACCCTGAAAACAGTTCGTCCGCCTTCAAACAAAGTCATTAGCCCCTCAAAAGATCATGAGGCCATATGACATTCTTTCAAAGACGTCAAGTCAAAAAGGAAGATGGTGAAGTTTCTTTACAGCCGTCAAATGGCATCTTATCTCCAAGCACTAATAAGAAGTTTGACGAGGAAACAAACCCTTGAAGTTTCTTTACAGCCGTCAAATGGCATCTTATCTCCAAGCGCTGATAAGAAGTTTGACGAGGAAACAAACCCTTGAAGTTTCTTTACTACCATCAAATGGCGTCTCGTCTCCAAGTGCTGATGAGAAGTTTGATGAGGAAACAAACCTTTGGAAATTTTCTCTTTATCTGAGATATTGTCCAAACGCAACCAAGACCAGTTTCGAGATATGGACATCCGAAACGAGGAAAGGTTGTTTACCTTTTTCTAAGTATCAACACTTAGTTAAAAAAGATGGATTGCGCATCCTACATTGCCATCCATTCACCAGAATCCACATCAAGTATTTCTACAGGAGTTTGTCTCCTCATCCCCCGCCAAGTGCGACAACGGGATCAAATCATGCAAAGATTTTATCAATTACAACATCTCAGGAGCGCCCAAAATTCGGGCATTCTTTGATATTTAAGTCTCTTTTACGCAGGAGAGATCGAGATCTCAATCTCTCTCCCTCCAGATAAAAGAAACTTAAATAGGGGCATCTGTCATACCCTAATTTTTGACCCCCCTGAGATGGCATGTCTTCAGGATTTTTCATCAGGTCAAGACAAGTACTCAGAGCAGTCATTTCTCCATCTGGTACCTAATCGAGGATGCTCAAAGACAAGAAAGCTCAGGCAAAGGATCAATCAATACAAAGACTAGTCTCTAATACAATCATGGGGCTCAAAAACTTCACTTTTCTCATCTATGATTGATTAGACATCCAGTCATATGAGTACAGGTTTACTCAGGTCACCAGATTAGGGTTTTGAGCCTGTCAAGGACTGAAATCAGGGATCACATTTGGGAAACCCTAAAAAACCTCAGAGGGTCATTCAAAGACATCAATCATCTTCAAATAACTCATATTACAAGGTCTACTGGACATCACACTTCAATTCAAAGTCTACAGTCATTACTTTCACATGGTCGACAAATTAGGGTTTTGACCTAATTCACCAAGATAGTTGACTTCTGATCAGGGCATGAATCCAAAACTCAAGACATGATTTAAGGATCTCTACTACCTCCATATAATCCATTTATATCATCCATTTGGGGAGAAGATCTTATTTCTACACAAAAGCCCAAAAAGTCACTTTGTCAGGAAAAAGTCAACTGTGAAGGATCATCATTGACTTTTAAGGTTTTTGGTCAAAAAATGACTTTCAAAGATCAATATCATCAATATATGGATGTCAAAGTCATTTGGCCAAAGAAATTCATCAAGGAGCGAAAAGTCGGGAATTAGGGTTTTTGAAGGCATGGTGAGATCTCAAAATTTCACCTACACAACTCAAAAAACTTCCAACATGAAAGTTGTAGATCTTGCAAAATAAAACAACATCTTACAAAGGAACTTTTTTCAAAAGATCAACCATTTATGAAGTTTTGGAGATTTTGAAGTTTAGGTCATAAACACTTAGAAATTTTTCTAAGTGTTTTAACCTAGTTTTCATCCAACTTTGAGCTCATTTTTCACAAATTTCCCAAATGATTCTGAAGAAGACATAAACTAATGATTTGAAGTAGATGTTTAGGGCTTTCCAAATTGTGTTCAACCTTCTCCAAATTCAATTTGAGCTAAGAGTTATGCTTGTTCAAAGTTGGCCTCATGAAGTAAAATTATAGGTCATGTGCAAATTGGACTTTGCAAATTTTGTGCAAATAACCTCTCTTATGGATGCTACACGACCCATAACACATCTGAAACCATGCCATACATCCATTTTCATCATTGCATAAGGATTAGAGAAGATTCCAAAAACAAATGCATGTGATTATGTAATGATTGCATTTTTGAATTTATGACAAATTGGTGATTCATCAAAGGAATCTTCTCCCAACCAATTGGAGCTCATTTCTGCAGCAATTTGGTCCCCTAAGATCAAACAAAACCGATGGCTAGGGAGTGGTATCAAAGAGCTCATCATTGCACTTGGGATATTCTTTGAATTTCTTCATGGCTAAGAAACCAAACTCTCCCATTAAGCAAGCTCACATTCTCACTCAGTACTGAACCAATTGCCTATAAATAGAGGCCTCATTCTCATTCAAAAAACACACCAAAGCAACCATATTCCTTGCTTTCTCTTTCTCTCCTCTTGTTCATTGTTTTTCAAAGTTCTTTGGCAAGAAGAATCGATTTCTTCAAACCAGAGCTTATCTTTGGGAAGTGAGCATTCTAACATCTCAAGGGAGGTCATTTGAGGTGATCCAAGCACCTGGATCACTTCTGTAAGTGGAGGAACACCATTGTTGCTCTCACTTTGGAGCATTTGCAGTTGGAGGTCCATGGAGTGATTCAGAAGGTTTCAAGGCAAGCCAATCATCCAGACACACTCCTCAGGTCATAGTGAAGCTAACCAGATGGCTGCAGCTCACCTGTAACTCCAAATTCAACAACCTCCATGTCCACTTGAAGTTCAAATCGAGGGAGGTCCATAGAACAATTCAGAAGGATTCAGGCTACAATAAGCATCCAGTTAGCATCATTGAGTCTCAGGGAAGCTATTGAGATCATTCATTCAAGCTCAGTTGCTCTCAATCATCCTCACGACCTTCAGTTTCAGAGGTAAGTTTCTGAACTCCCTCTCTTTAATTTAAGTACTCTTTGTGAAATATCTCGATTCTATCTTGTTCAGCATCATCAGAGGATTGAAAACCCTCTATCATCATCCATTTATCTTTCAGTATAGTCATTTAATTTGATTTTGAAATTTTAGGGTTCTTCACGATTTCTGGTAAATTAGTTAGATGTAGTTAATGTTAGTTCATGTTAGTTACATATTTAGAATCGTGAGTAAAATTGGAGCAAGTTTTGTGTTTACATCATGGCAAATGATTGAGAAATGAGTGAGTTCAGAAATCCAAATTCATGGAGCTTGAGGTTGAAGACGAAGATGGTGGTGGCGCGCAAAATTCAAATCTCAGGGCAGAGTTTATTTTATTTTGAGTGATATGCGTTTTATTAATGACTAAACAACTTGCCCTAGTGGCCACACATGCGCCCTTAGTATCATCATGCCACAAGTCTGGGGTTCGAATCCCCCTCGCCCCAGACTTTTTGTTTCTTTTATTTTTCAAAGATTTACAACTTGTTTTGAAACATAACCAAATGGATGCAAGTTACTATCACCACACGCGCGTTGGCTCAGTGGTGTTTGTTTTGTGTGTGTGACTTAGAGGGCGTGAGTTCAAGCCTTGGTGAAGACATTTCTATATTTTTTTACCACTTTTCACACTTATTTTCTTCACAACTTCACATAAATATTTAACCTATCAAATTAATTTATTTTTACTTCATTTTTCACACACTTATCATTTAATATACCTATTTTGTGAATAATCAAAAAAATCATAAAAATATTATTTATTTCTTGAATTTTAATTAGGTTTAAAATAGTATGTTTTTAAGTGTTTTCTTAAATACTTTAAATATATATTCTCACTTTATTTTAACCTAATCACTTTGTAAATAATTTTATGATAAAACCCTAATTATTTAGGTCTTAATTAAATAAAAATCTTGATTTTTACTTTAATTAAGTTGACTTTTGTCAAATCTCAAAACTATTTTCAATCTCTGATAAAATCAAATGATTAGGGTTTTCAAACAACAAAACCTTGTGTCATTCCAGATCATTTTCAAATTGCTTTTGCACCAGTACTGCAAAGTACTGGGCCTCTAATAGAGTGTAAGTCCCAAAAATCTTCTCTTCTTAGCTTGTTTTCAAAACTGTATTTTCAAAATCTTCTTTCTGTTTTCAAAACATTCTTCTGGTATTTGAAGGGCATTATTCCCGGTGAAACTCTTCAGATACCTATGTGACCTTTGTCCATCTTCACTTCTTCTGTTTTCAAAAACCATTGACTGTTTATCATATATATTCAACTGTTATCAACAAAACAACAAAAATACTGTTGAGGCTCTGTACATACTTCTTCAATGGCCTCCACTCCATCCAGGTTAGGCTTTACAAGCTTTCAATTTACAGTCTTTATTTAAATTACTGTCAAATATAAACTGTGCATATATTAGTTTAGAACTGCGTTTGAGTATAAACCTTAGGACAGTTAAACTATATATATATATTAGGAATATGACCTAGGATTGAGAATGTCTTCCCGGTGAAGGCTCTTTCCTAATTAGAGATCTGTAGTTCAAACCCCCAAGATGAATTATTCCCGGTGAAACATCTTGGCAAAAACCTTAGAATCCAAAAATATAGGACACATCCACCCAAAGAGGAATTATTCCCGGTGAAACCTCTTACCCATTTGCTTAGAGCCAAAATAAGTTCAAAACTACATAGCTTTCTCTTGTGCTATAACAAGGACCCTCGATGACCCTCGATTAGCCTCCTCTTGGGCTTTGTACAAGGACCCACAGGCTTCTTAAAAGCATTTCCAGCTTCCTCTTGAGCTTGTATACAAGGACCCATCAGGTTTCTTATAAACATAGGAACAGGTCTTTAGTCACCTTTTAGCCTACCCTGGTGAGTTTCTTCCAATTTAAACCAGACTTTAAACAAGCTAAGTTTGTCTCAATTTCACATTGAGTACATTTTTGGAATGAGAGACATGGACAGTCTCTGTCACCCTTATCTTCATCAATCTTCCTTAGCAGAGTCTAGGATCCATGTTTGGTCATCCTCAGCATTGAGTCAGCCTTCATCTTGGGCTTTAAACAAAGAGTCTCCACTAGATAATCTTTCTGCCAACCTTTTCATCCTTTAATAATTAATGGAGTGCTACCCACATTCTTTCATTTAATAAAAACCCCTGGAAAGGGTTAGCCTCCAAAGTCAATTAAAATCAACCTCCATTTCAATAAATCCCTGGAAAGGGTTAGCTTCCACACATTCTTTCATTTCAATAAAATCCCCTGGAAAGGGTTAGCCTCCAAAGTCAATTAATAAAAAGTCAAAAGAATAATTTCATTCTCTTAGGAGATAATTTCCCCAAAAGAGTCAAAACCCCTGGAAAGGGTCAGCCTCCAAAAAATATGATAAAAGTCAGTCTTTTAACAGACAGATTCACCAGCTGAGTCAAAATCCCTGGAAAGGGTTAGCTTCCAAAGAAAAACAGTCTTTTTAATCTCCAGTAGAGTCAAAACCAACAAAAACAGTTAGCCTCAACCTTGGGCTTCATACAAGGCACCCAAACAATAAAACTCCCCTGTTAAGAGTCAGCCTCAACCTTGGGCATTGTACAAGGCAGATAATAGAGTCTCCCCAGTGAGTTCTTCATCATTCAGCAGCCACAACCTTGGGCTTTGTACAAGGCAGATAAACCATATCTTTCATGTGTCAAAGATTCCTAACACTTAGGATCTTTACTCATATAGTCATCCATACTCAATTCATTTATTTAAGAGTCCGCCACAACCTTGGGCTTTGTACAAGGCAGAAAATCATGTTTTCCCTAACTAGAGTCATAGTATAAAAAACCCAATTTTTCTCAGCAGTCGGCCACAACCTTGGGCTTTGTACAAGGCACACAAATAGAGTCTCCCTAAACAGAGTCAGCCTCAATTCTGGGCTTTGTACAGAACACCAAACAAAATCCATCAAATAAACACTCTCCAAGTAGAGTCAGCCTCAATTCTGGGCTTCGTACAGAACACAAAAATACCCTGTAATTAATCCCCAATGGAGTCATCTCCCAGAGTCAATAATTAATTAATCAATCAAAAAGCCTCAAGCTTGGGCCTCATACAAGCCAGCTAAAGTCAAATCTTTTATACAGTAGATAGACATAGCTTATCTCTATAGAGAGATATTTTTACTACTCTACCACATTCAAACAAACAAACATTTCAATTTCAATTTCAATCAAAGTCTCCCATTTAGGACTCTGAAAGACATGCTCTGGCACATCCCCAGACTTGTACACTTTCCCTAATTTGGACGAGCATCTTTCTTTCATTTAAGAGGCATCTGACTGGCATACTTGCACACACACAAGTAAGGTCCCCCTCTTGAATGAAATGAATTTAGTTATTCTGTCACTCTTTCAAAATGTTTGTGGTAGAATAGTACAAATACCTCTCTGTAGAGATAATTTCATGTCTCTTCACTGTAAACAGAGATTTAATTCCAAGCTTCAACCTTGAGCTTCAAAGCAAGGCACCCAAAAACAAGTAATTTCCCTAGTTAGTTCCCCGAACTACATTAAGCTCTGACTTCCACTAGGGATATGTAGGCATGAGGTTCACAAGGAATCTCAGCGAGCTAATAAAATACCAAAAATAGTCAGTCTGTCTGTCTGTCTGTCTTTCTTTAAACAATTCAATTCCTTCTTCTAACACAAAGGAGAAACTTTCCCAATCATTAGCAATAAACACAATCACAATGACACAGAGAAGGTTCCTGTAGAGTACTACAGATATGTAGGGTGTTTAAACACTTCCCTATGTATAACCGACCCCCCGGACTCCAGAATTTCTAGTCTAGGTGAAATCCCCACACTTAGCAAACTCCTAGGGTTTAGTTGAGATCTTTTTTCCCCTTTCCTACTCGTAGGACAAATAAGAAAGTTCGTGTGATATCGTAGGAAGAACTGAAATAAAATTCATCCCACCACGGGCGCATTCTCCTTCCAAATTTCGCGTGAAGGGTTTAGCGTGCCGTCCTCCCAAGTGAAACGGGGAGGTAAAAGAAAACGACACCACAATTACAAATTCAAGATTGCTAAAAACGGAAAAAGGTGAATCTGCAAACAATCTTGCAACACCTAGGTTAATAGCATACAACGGCAAATTAAAAGTGCCTACAAATATGACAAAATAAAAGTCACCAAAATATTCATACTTCTGGATCTGCAACATTGACGCCCAAGTCTTCCTCAAATCTGCAATGATTTGAAGTAAATGTGTCCATCTGAACCAACAAACACCGTACTAAGACGAGAAAACCAACAAACACCGTACTAAAGACGGAAAAACCAACAAACACCGCACAAGACAATGAAAACTTAAAAACACATAAGAGAATAAGCAAATCTATATGGATAACCACTTATTTAAATAAAAAGATAAAGAAAACGGTTTTTAAACTTTTCAAAACGGTCAAACTTGCATATTCCAATAAATGGCCTATTCCAATAAATTAATATTCTAAATCTAATATTCTATATATTAACTTGATTTATACCTTTTATTATCCAGGTATTAATAAGGAATTGATAACACGTTCTTTGCATCCTAAGAGGTATTGATAATACGTTTTTATATCTTCAAAAATTAATTTGATTTAATTTTAAATAATATATTATTTTAGACTAATATATATTTTTAGATTAATTTATTCTTTAAATTTATCTATAACTATTAATATATGTGATACATGGATAATAATTAACAATAATATCTATTTAAATTTTTAATACATAGTTATAAACCTTCTTTAATAATGGATCATTTGACTTTTATTTATTTATTTACCTGGATCCTTATTTTTATAAAAGGAAAAATATTGTTTATATTATTTAGATTTAATTTTTTAACTAATATGTAATTGAGTCAAGTGACAATAATAACGATATGTCATCAATATTGATGGCATATCGTTATTATTTGCCACTTTACATTTAACATGAGACAGTTATGATAGTTGAATACATAATTTCTTATAAAAACAAAAATTTGACGGGCTGAAACTACTTATAAAATTACATTTAACTTGAGACAATTATGACTGGTGAATACATAATTTGTTATAAGAACAAAAATTTGTTATTCTTTTTGTATTTTATATACATTTTTAACCATCACTATATTATATTAATTTACTACTTATAACGATATTATACAAAATGTGCGAACGCACAGGTAAATGATTTCTTAATTAATTTCTTTATTTTTCTACTAAAATATACATTTTTCGACGGGACAAAGCTACTTAATTTGTATATATTTTATTTATATTTTTAACCATTACTATATTATTTATTTTCTTTATTTTTTATATGTTAATATTAAGCCATAACTGATATTTTTGAAAAAATAAATCTATTAAATATATCAAAAAATTTATTTAAAATAAGTGAAAAAGATTTCAAATGATTATAATAAGATAGGGGATATGGGTGACAATGAACAAAATTGGACAAAAAATTTGGTACATGTTACCGAATCAAATAAATATAATCTCATATATTATATTTATTTTATTATTTATAACATTGTGCAATCCGTGCAAACGAACGGGTAGATGACTACTCATGATAGATTTGTAATGATATTATATGATGTGTGCGAACACAAAGGTATATGATTACTTAATTATATAAATTTCTAACTAAATTAAATTAATATTTATATGACAATTATAATTTCAAATGATTTTTCTTTTTAATTTGCGTATCTTTTATATATATTTATTAACCATCGTTATATATTTATTTATTATTTATATCGACTTTACGTGACCCGTGCGAACGCACGGGTCCTTTACTAGTTAGTAATTGTATATAATTATAATTCAAATCAAGATATTTGTAATTAGTAGTGATAATTATGTAATTATTGAGGCTGTATTATTTATAGAGGAAAAGATAATGCCAGCATTCCGTTGTAGTCTAGTTGGTCAGGATACTTGGCTCTCACTTGAGAGACCCGGGTTCAAGTCCCGGCAACGGAAATTTTTAATGTTTTCTATATGCATTAAGCGTAGCATATAAATGGTTGTGTTATTAGTACTAGTAACCATTTAAAAAAAATAAATAATTGTACCGAAATTAATACATCATCTTCTTTCCTTTCTTCTCAAAAAAATTTGATTATTACTTTAGTTTATTTTTATTTATTTTAAAAAAATTGTAAGTGACTTTTTTCAAAAACAATATAATTGTTTTTTTAGAAATGTGTGCGAGAGAGAGGAAGATAGAGAGCATCTAAATTGCATTAATAAACTAATATAATTATTAGCCAAAATATTATATTAAATGAGGGTATTCATATAAAATAAATTGCAACCCAAAATAAGCCATAAAATTGCTTAGAGGTGTTTGCGATGCGGTTTGAGCGATTTTGAGGTGAAAAATATCCGAACCGCAAGAGAAAAAGTGTGCAGTTCTGTTGACATTTATAAATAAATCCGAATCAAATCACATAAAGCTAATGCAGTTTGGGTTGGTTCGGTTTTTTTTTAAATTATTGAGTCATACATACACATTTAGATGACAACATAACTTTTTATTTAGTCATTTATACGTTATCAAATAATAGCAAAAATCGTCATATTTAGACAACAACTTTTCATTTAATATACATAAATAAAATTAGATAAAAGTGGAATAAAAACATAAAAATAGTAGCATAAAACAATATCAAAACATTATAATGAAATAGAAAAAAAGAGAGAAGTGAAAGATTAGAGAAGATGAAAAAGAAAGAATAAAAGATAGGAGAGATTAGAGAATAAAAGGAATATCAAAAACGTAGTTGGAAGAGAGAACAGTAGAATAAAAATAATAAAATGGAAAAGAAAGAACTTAAGAGATGAGAGACTAGAGAAGAAGAGGTGATATGTACATGGAAAAGAAGATGAGAAGAAGGCATGATATCGCTAGGCGAGATTTGAGAAGACTTTAACAGAAACCTTGAGTGCGCGAAATTGAAAAATCATTTGTAATCGTAAGATTAAAGTATAACAGATTTGAATTTGGGTTGGATGTGGGTTGTCAATAAGGAAATATGATATTATTAGTTTCCTACTATATTTTGTATAACTTAGGAAATTAGTAATTGTATATAATTATAATTCAAATCAAGATATTTGTAATTAGTAGTGATAATTATGTAATTATTGAGGCTCTATTATTTATAGAGGAAAAGATAATATCAGCATTCCTTTGTAGTCTAGTTGGTCAGGATACTCGGCTCTCACCTGAGAGACCCAGGTTTTATAAATAAATCCGAATCAAATCACATAAAGCTAATGCAGTTTGGGTTGGTTCGGTTTTTTTTTAAAATTATTGAGTCATACATACACATATAGATGACAACATAACTTTGTATTTAGTCATTTATACGTTATCAAATAATAGCAAAAATCGTCATATTTAGACAACAACTTTTCATTTAATATACATAAATAAAATTAGATAAAAGTGGAATAAAAACATAAAAATAGTAGCATAAAACAATATCAAAACATTATAATGAAATAGAAAAAAAGAGAGAAGTGAAAGATTAGAGAAGATGAAAAAGAAAGAACAAAAGATAGGAGAGATTAGAGAATAAAAGGAATATCAAAAACGTAGTTGGAAGAGAGAACAGTAGAATAAAAATAATAAAATGGAAAAGAAAGAACTTAAGAGATGAGAGACTAGAGAAGAAGAGGTGATATGTACATGGAAAAGAAGATGAGAAGAAGGCGTGATATCGCTAGGCGAGATTTGAGAAGACTTAAACTGAAACCTCGAGTGTGCGAAATTGAAAAATCATTTGTAATCGTAAGATTAAAGTATAACAGGTTTGAATTTGGGTTGGATGTGGGTTGTCAATAAGGAAATATGATATTATTAGTTTCCTACTATATTTTGTATAACTTAGGAAATTAGTAATTGTATATAATTATAATTCAAATCAAGATATTTGTAATTAGTAGTGATAATTATGTAATCATTGAGGCTGTATTATTTATAGAGGAAAAGATAATGTCAACATTCCGTTGTAGTCTAGTTGGTCAGGATACTCGGCTCTCACCCGAGAGACCCGGGTTCAAGTCCCGGCAACGGAAATTTTTAATATTTTCTATATGCATTAAGCGTAGCATATAAATGGTTGTGTTATTAGTACTGGTAACCATTTAAAAAAATAAATAATTGTACCGAAATTAATACATCCTCTTCTTTCCTTTCTTCTCAAAAAAATTTGATTATTACTTTAGTTTATTTTTATTTATTTTAAAAAAATTGTAAGTGACTTTTTTCAAAAACAAATATAATTGTTTTTTTTTCTTTTAGAGGGTTTTGGTGTTTGTGGAGAAGAATTGTTTTATTACCTATTGATATTGATATCTTTTTAGAAGTGATGATGTCTTTCATAAATTTAGCAATTATTTAGCAATTATTGTTAGAATATACGGTTACACTTTGTAAATCAATGGAGATTTTTGGTGCTTGTGGAGAAGAAGATAGTGATAGATGAAGAGAAATGTGTGCGAGAGAGAGAGAGAGGAAGATAGAGAGCATCTAAATTGCATTAATAAACTAATATAATTATTAGCCAAAATATTATATTAAATGAGGGTATTCATCTAAAATAAAATGCAACCCAAAATAAGCCATAAAATTGCTTAGAGGTGTTTGCGATGCGGTTTGAGCGATTTTGAGGTGAAAAATATCCGAACCGCAAGAGAAAAAGTGTGCAGTTCTGTTGACTTTTATAAATAAATCCGAATCAAATCACATAAAGCTAATGCAGTTTGGGTTGGTTCGTTTTTTTTTAAAATTATTGAGTCATACATACACATATAGATGACAACATAACTTTGTATTTAGTCATTTATACGTTATCAAATAATAGCAAAAATCGTCATATTTAGACAACAACTTTTTATTTAATATACATAAATAAAATTAGATAAAAGTGGAATAAAAACATAAAAATAGTAGCATAAAACAATATCAAAACATTATAATGAAATAGAAAAAAAGAGAGAAGTGAAAGATTAGAGAAGATGAAAAAGAAAGAACAAAAGATAGGAGAGATTAGAGAATAAAAGGAATATTAAAAACGTAGTTGGAAGAGAGAACAGTAGAATAAAAATAATAAAATGGAAAAGAAAGAACTTAAGAGATGAGAGACTAGAGAAGAAGAGGTGATATGTACATGGAAAAGAAGATGAGAAGAAGGCGTGATATCGCTAGGCGAGATTTGAGAAGACTTAAACTGAAACCTCGAGTGTGCGAAATTGAAAAATCATTTGTAATCGTAAGATTAAAGTATAACAGGTTTGAATTTGGGTTGGATGTGGGTTGTCAATAAGGAAATATGATATTATTAGTTTCCTACTATATTTTGTATAACTTAGGAAATTAGTAATTGTATATAATTATAATTCAAATCAAGATATTTGTAATTAGTAGTGATAATTATGTAATCATTGAGGTTGTATTATTTATAGAGGAAAAGATAATGTCAGCATTGCGTTGTAGTCTAGTTGGTCAGGATACTCGGCTCTCACCCGAGGGACCCGGGTTCAAGTCCCAGCAACGGAAATTTTTAGTGTTTTCTATATGCATTAAGCGTAGCATATAAATGGTTGTGTTATTAGTACTGGTAACCATTTAAAAAAATAAATAATTGTACCGAAATTAATACATCCTCTTCTTTCCTTTCTTCTCAAAAAAATTTGATTATTACTTTAGTTTATTTTTATTTATTTTAAAAAAATTGTAAGTGACTTTTTTCAAAAACAAATATAATTGTTTTTTTTTTTTCTTTTAGAGGGTTTTGGTGTTTGTGGAGAAGAATTGTTTTATTACCTATTGATATTGATATCTTTTTAGAAGTGATGAAGTCTTTCATAAATTTAGCAATTATTGTTAGAATATACGGTTACACTTTGTAAATCAATGGAGATTTTTGGTGCTTGTGGAGAAGAAGATAGTGATAGATGAAGAGAAATGTGTGCGAGAGAGAGAGAGGAAGATAGAGAGCATCTAAATTGCATTAATAAACTAATATAATTATTAGCCAAAATATTATATTAAATGAGGGTATTCATATAAAATAAATTGCAACCCAAAATAAGCCATAAAATTGCTTAGAGGTGTTTGCGATGCGGTTTGAGCGATTTTGAGGTGAAAAATATCCGAACCGCAAGAGAAAAAGTGTGCAGTTCTGTTGACTTTTATAAATAAATCCGAATCAAATCACATAAAGCTAATGCAGTTTGGGTTGGTTCGGTTTTTTTTTAAAATTATTGAGTCATACATACACATATAGATGACAACATAACTTTGTATTTAGTCATTTATACGTTATCAAATAATAGCAAAAATCGTCATATTTAGACAACAACTTTTCATTTAATATACATAAATAAAATTAGATAAAAGTGGAATAAAAACATAAAAATAGTAGCATAAAACAATATCAAAACATTATAATGAAATAGATAAAAAGAGAGAAGTGAAAGATTAGAGAAGATGAAAAAGAAAGAACAAAAGATAGGAGAGATTAGAGAACAAAAGGAATATTAAAAACGTAGTTGGAAGAGAGAACAGTAGAATAAAAATAATAAAATGGAAAAGAAAGAACTTAAGAGATGAGAGACTAGAGAAGAAGAGGTGATATGTACATGGAAAAGAAGATGAGAAGAAGGCGTGATATTGCTAGGCGAGATTTGAGAAGACTTAAACTGAAACCTCGAGTGTGCGAAATTGAAAAATCATTTGTAATCGTAAGATTAAAGTATAACAGGTTTGAATTTGGGTTGGATGTGGGTTGTCAATAAGGAAATATGATATTATTAGTTTCCTACTATATTTTGTATAACTTAGGAAATTAGTAATTGTATATAATTATAATTCAAATCAAGATATTTGTAATTAGTAGTGATAATTATGTAATCATTGAGGCTGTATTATTTATAGAGGAAAAGATAATGTCAGCATTCCGTTGTAGTCTAGTTGGTCAGGATACTCGGCTCTCACCCGAGAGACCTGGGTTCAAGTCTTGGCAACGGAAATTTTTAATGTTTTCTATATGCATTAAGCGTAGCATAGTACTGGTAACCATTTAAAAAAATAAATAATTGTACCGAAATTAATACATCCTCTTCTTTCCTTTCTTCTCAAAAAAATTTGATTATTACTTTAGTTTATTTTTATTTATTTTAAAAAAATTGTAAGTGACTTTTTTCAAAAACAAATATAATTGTTTTTTTTTCTTTTAGAGGGTTTTGGTGTTTGTGGAGAAGAATTGTTTTATTACCTATTGATATTGATATCTTTTTAGAAGTGATGATGTCTTTCATAAATTTAACAATTATTTAGCAATTATTGTTAGAATATACGGTTACACTTTGTAAATCAATGGAGATTTTTGGTGCTTGTGGAGAAGAAGATAGTGATAGATGAAGAGAAATGTGTGCGAGAGAGAGAGGAAGATAGAGAGCATCTAAATTGCATTAATAAACTAATATAATTATTAGCCAAAATATTATATTAAATGAGGGTATTCATATAAAATAAATTGCAACCCAAAATAAGCCATAAAATTGCTTAGAGGTGTTTGCGATGCGGTTTGAGCGATTTTGAGGTGAAAAATATCCGAACCGCAAGAGAAAAAGTGTGCAGTTCTGTTGACTTTTATAAATAAATCCGAATCAAATCACATAAAGCTAATGCAGTTTGGGTTGGTTCGTTTTTTTTTTAAATTATTGAGTCATACATACACATATAGATGACAACATAACTTTGTATTTAGTCATTTATACGTTATCAAATAATAGCAAAAATCGTCATATTTAGACAACAACTTTTCATTTAATATACATAAATAAAATTAGATAAAAGTGGAATAAAAACATAAAAATAGTAGCATAAAACAATATCAAAACATTATAATGAAATAGAAAAAAAGAGAGAAGTGAAAGATTAGAGAAGATGAAAAAGAAAGAACAAAAGATAGGAGAGATTAGAGAATAAAAGGAATATCAAAAACGTAGTTGGAAGAGAGAACAGTAGAATAAAAATAATAAAATGGAAAAGAAAGAACTTAAGAGATGAGAGACTAGAGAAGAAGAGGTGATATGTACATGGAAAAGAAGATGAGAAGAAGGCATGATATCGCTAGGCGAGATTTGAGAAGACTTAAACTGAAACCTCGAGTGTGCGAAATTGAAAAATCATTTGTAATCGTAAGATTAAAGTATAACAGGTTTGAATTTGGGTTGGATGTGGGTTGTCAATAAGGAAATATGATATTATTAGTTTCCTACTATATTTTGTATAACTTAGGAAATTAGTAATTGTATATAATTATAATTCAAATCAAGATATTTGTAATTAGTAGTGATAATTATGTAATCATTGAGGCTGTATTATTTATAGAGGAAAAGATAATGTCAACATTCCGTTGTAGTCTAGTTGGTCAGGATACTCGGCTCTCACCCGAGAGACCCGGGTTCAAGTCCCGGCAACGGAAATTTTTAATATTTTCTATATGCATTAAGCGTAGCATATAAATGGTTGTGTTATTAGTACTGGTAACCATTTAAAAAAATAAATAATTGTACCGAAATTAATACATCCTCTTCTTTCCTTTCTTCTCAAAAAAATTTGATTATTACTTTAGTTTATTTTTATTTATTTTAAAAAAATTGTAAGTGACTTTTTTCAAAAACAAATATAATTGTTTTTTTTTCTTTTAGAGGGTTTTGGTGTTTGTGGAGAAGAATTGTTTTATTACCTATTGATATTGATATCTTTTTAGAAGTGATGATGTCTTTCATAAATTTAGCAATTATTTAGCAATTATTGTTAGAATATACGGTTACACTTTGTAAATCAATGGAGATTTTTGGTGCTTGTGGAGAAGAAGATAGTGATAGATGAAGAGAAATGTGTGCGAGAGAGAGAGAGGAAGATAGAGAGCATCTAAATTGCATTAATAAACTAATATAATTATTAGCCAAAATATTATATTAAATGAGGGTATTCATATAAAATAAATTGCAACCCAAAATAAGCCATAAAATTGCTTAGAGGTGTTTGCGATGCGGTTTGAGCGATTTTGAGGTGAAAAATATCCGAACCGCAAGAGAAAAAGTGTGCAGTTCTGTTGACTTTTATAAATAAATCCGAATCAAATCACATAAAGCTAATGCAGTTTGGGTTGGTTCGGTTTTTTTTTAAAATTATTGAGTCATACATACACATATAGATGACAACATAACTTTGTATTTAGTCATTTATACGTTATCAAATAATAGCAAAAATCGTCATATTTAGACAACAACTTTTCATTTAATATACATAAATAAAATTAGATAAAAGTGGAATAAAAACATAAAAATAGTAGCATAAAACAATATCAAAACATTATAATGAAATAGATAAAAAGAGAGAAGTGAAAGATTAGAGAAGATGAAAAAGAAAGAACAAAAGATAGGAGAGATTAGAGAACAAAAGGAATATTAAAAATGTAGTTGGAAGAGAGAACAGTAGAATAAAAATAATAAAATGGAAAAGAAAGAACTTAAGAGATGAGAGACTAGAGAAGAAGAGGTGATATGTACATGGAAAAGAAGATGAGAAGAAGGCGTGATATTGCTAGGCGAGATTTGAGAAGACTTAAACTGAAACCTCGAGTGTGCGAAATTGAAAAATCATTTGTAATCGTAAGATTAAAGTATAACAGGTTTGAATTTGGGTTGGATGTGGGTTGTCAATAAGGAAATATGATATTATTAGTTTCCTACTATATTTTGTATAACTTAGGAAATTAGTAATTGTATATAATTATAATTCAAATCAAGATATTTGTAATTAGTAGTGATAATTATGTAATCATTGAGGCTGTATTATTTATAGAGGAAAAGATAATGTCAGCATTCCGTTGTAGTCTAGTTGGTCAGGATACTCGGCTCTCACCCGAGAGACCTGGGTTCAAGTCCCGGCAACGGAAATTTTTAATGTTTTCTATATGCATTAAGCGTAGCATAGTACTGGTAACCATTTAAAAAAATAAATAATTGTACCGAAATTAATACATCCTCTTCTTTCCTTTCTTCTCAAAAAAATTTGATTATTACTTTAGTTTATTTTTATTTATTTTAAAAAAATTGTAAGTGACTTTTTTCAAAAACAAATATAATTGTTTTTTTTTCTTTTAGAGGGTTTTGGTGTTTGTGGAGAAGAATTGTTTTATTACCTATTGATATTGATATCTTTTTAGAAGTGATGATGTCTTTCATAAATTTAGCAATTATTTAGCAATTATTGTTAGAATATACGGTTACACTTTGTAAATCAATGGAGATTTTTGGTGCTTGTGGAGAAGAAGATAGTGATAGATGAAGAGAAATGTGTGCGAGAGAGAGAGAGGAAGATAGAGAGCATCTAAATTGCATTAATAAACTAATATAATTATTAGCCAAAATATTATATTAAATGAGGGTATTCATCTAAAATAAAATGCAACCCAAAATAAGCCATAAAATTGCTTAGAGGTGTTTGCGATGCGGTTTGAGCGATTTTGAGGTGAAAAATATCCGAACCGCAAGAGAAAAAGTGTGCAGTTCTGTTGACTTTTATAAATAAATCCGAATCAAATCACATAAAGCTAATGCAGTTTGGGTTGGTTCGTTTTTTTTTAAAATTATTGAGTCATACATACACATATAGATGACAACATAACTTTGTATTTAGTCATTTATACGTTATCAAATAATAGCAAAAATCGTCATATTTAGACAACAACTTTTCATTTAATATACATAAATAAAATTAGATAAAAGTGGAATAAAAACATAAAAATAGTAGCATAAAACAATATCAAAACATTATAATGAAATAGAAAAAAAGAGAGAAGTGAAAGATTAGAGAAGATGAAAAAGAAAGAACAAAAGATAGGAGAGATTAGAGAATAAAAGGAATATTAAAAACGTAGTTGGAAGAGAGAACAGTAGAATAAAAATAATAAAATGGAAAAGAAAGAACTTAAGAGATGAGAGACTAGAGAAGAAGAGGTGATATGTACATGGAAAAGAAGATGAGAAGAAGGCGTGATATCGCTAGGCGAGATTTGAGAAGACTTAAACTGAAACCTCGAGTGTGCGAAATTGAAAAATCATTTGTAATCGTAAGATTAAAGTATAACAGGTTTGAATTTGGGTTGGATGTGGGTTGTCAATAAGGAAATATGATATTATTAGTTTCCTACTATATTTTGTATAACTTAGGAAATTAGTAATTGTATATAATTATAATTCAAATCAAGATATTTGTAATTAGTAGTGATAATTATGTAATCATTGAGGTTGTATTATTTATAGAGGAAAAGATAATGTCAGCATTGCGTTGTAGTCTAGTTGGTCAGGATACTCGGCTCTCACCCGAGGGACCCGGGTTCAAGTCCCAGCAACGGAAATTTTTAGTGTTTTCTATATGCATTAAGCGTAGCATATAAATGGTTGTGTTATTAGTACTGGTAACCATTTAAAAAAATAAATAATTGTACCGAAATTAATACATCCTCTTCTTTCCTTTCTTCTCAAAAAAATTTGATTATTACTTTAGTTTATTTTTATTTATTTTAAAAAAATTGTAAGTGACTTTTTTCAAAAACAAATATAATTGTTTTTTTTTTTCTTTTAGAGGGTTTTGGTGTTTGTGGAGAAGAATTGTTTTATTACCTATTGATATTGATATCTTTTTAGAAGTGATGAAGTCTTTCATAAATTTAGCAATTATTGTTAGAATATACGGTTACACTTTGTAAATCAATGGAGATTTTTGGTGCTTGTGGAGAAGAAGATAGTGATAGATGAAGAGAAATGTGTGCGAGAGAGAGAGGAAGATAGAGAGCATCTAAATTGCATTAATAAACTAATATAATTATTAGCCAAAATATTATATTAAATGAGGGTATTCATATAAAATAAATTGCAACCCAAAATAAGCCATAAAATTGCTTAGAGGTGTTTGCGATGCGGTTTGAGCGATTTTGAGGTGAAAAATATCCGAACCGCAAGAGAAAAAGTGTGCAGTTCTGTTGACTTTTATAAATAAATCCGAATCAAATCACATAAAGCTAATGCAGTTTGGGTTGGTTCGGTTTTTTTTTAAAATTATTGAGTCATACATACACATATAGATGACAACATAACTTTGTATTTAGTCATTTATACGTTATCAAATAATAGCAAAAATCGTCATATTTAGACAACAACTTTTCATTTAATATACATAAATAAAATTAGATAAAAGTGGAATAAAAACATAAAAATAGTAGCATAAAACAATATCAAAACATTATAATGAAATAGATAAAAAGAGAGAAGTGAAAGATTAGAGAAGATGAAAAAGAAAGAACAAAAGATAGGAGAGATTAGAGAACAAAAGGAATATTAAAAACGTAGTTGGAAGAGAGAACAGTAGAATAAAAATAATAAAATGGAAAAGAAAGAACTTAAGAGATGAGAGACTAGAGAAGAAGAGGTGATATGTACATGGAAAAGAAGATGAGAAGAAGGCGTGATATTGCTAGGCGAGATTTGAGAAGACTTAAACTGAAACCTCGAGTGTGCGAAATTGAAAAATCATTTGTAATCGTAAGATTAAAGTATAACAGGTTTGAATTTGGGTTGGATGTGGGTTGTCAATAAGGAAATATGATATTATTAGTTTCCTACTATATTTTGTATAACTTAGGAAATTAGTAATTGTATATAATTATAATTCAAATCAAGATATTTGTAATTAGTAGTGATAATTATGTAATCATTGAGGCTGTATTATTTATAGAGGAAAAGATAATGTCAGCATTCCGTTGTAGTCTAGTTGGTCAGGATACTCGGCTCTCACCCGAGAGACCTGGGTTCAAGTCCCGGCAACGGAAATTTTTAATGTTTTCTATATGCATTAAGCGTAGCATAGTACTGGTAACCATTTAAAAAAATAAATAATTGTACCGAAATTAATACATCCTCTTCTTTCCTTTCTTCTCAAAAAAATTTGATTATTACTTTAGTTTATTTTTATTTATTTTAAAAAAATTGTAAGTGACTTTTTTCAAAAACAAATATAATTGTTTTTTTTTCTTTTAGAGGGTTTTGGTGTTTGTGGAGAAGAATTGTTTTATTACCTATTGATATTGATATCTTTTTAGAAGTGATGATGTCTTTCATAAATTTAACAATTATTTAGCAATTATTGTTAGAATATACGGTTACACTTTGTAAATCAATGGAGATTTTTGGTGCTTGTGGAGAAGAAGATAGTGATAGATGAAGAGAAATGTGTGCGAGAGAGAGAGGAAGATAGAGAGCATCTAAATTGCATTAATAAACTAATATAATTATTAGCCAAAATATTATATTAAATGAGGGTATTCATATAAAATAAATTGCAACCCAAAATAAGCCATAAAATTGCTTAGAGGTGTTTGCGATGCGGTTTGAGCGATTTTGAGGTGAAAAATATCCGAACCGCAAGAGAAAAAGTGTGCAGTTCTGTTGACTTTTATAAATAAATCCGAATCAAATCACATAAAGCTAATGCAGTTTGGGTTGGTTCGTTTTTTTTTTAAATTATTGAGTCATACATACACATATAGATGACAACATAACTTTGTATTTAGTCATTTATACGTTATCAAATAATAGCAAAAATCGTCATATTTAGACAACAACTTTTCATTTAATATACATAAATAAAATTAGATAAAAGTGGAATAAAAACATAAAAATAGTAGCATAAAACAATATCAAAACATTATAATGAAATAGAAAAAAAGAGAGAAGTGAAAGATTAGAGAAGATGAAAAAGAAAGAACAAAAGATAGGAGAGATTAGAGAATAAAAGGAATATCAAAAACGTAGTTGGAAGAGAGAACAATAGAATAAAAATAATAAAATGGAAAAGAAAGAACTTAAGAGATGAGAGACTAGAGAAGAAGAGGTGATATGTACATGGAAAAGAAGATGAGAAGAAGGCGTGATATCGCTAGGCGAGATTTGAGAAGACTTAAACTGAAACCTCGAGTGTGCGAAATTGAAAAATCATTTGTAATCGTAAGATTAAAGTATAATAGGTTTGAATTTGGGTTGAATGTGGGTTGTCAATAAGGAAATATGATATTATTAGTTTCCTACTATATTTTGTATAACTTAGGAAATTAGTAATTGTATATAATTATAATTCAAATCAAGATATTTGTAATTAGTAGTGATAATTATGTAATCATTGAGGCTGTATTATTTATAGAGGAAAAGATAATGTCAGCATTCCGTTGTAGTCTAGTTGGTCAGGATACTCGGCTCTCACCCGAGAGACCCGGGTTCAAGTCCCGGCAACGGAAATTTTTAATGTTTTCTATATGCATTAAGTGTAGCATATAAATGGTTGTGTTATTAGTACTGGTAACCATTTAAAAAAATAAATAATTGTACCGAAATTAATACATCCTCTTCTTTCCTTTCTTCTCTAAAAAATTTGATTATTACTTTAGTTTATTTTTATTTATTTTAAAAAAATTGTAAGTGACTTTTTTCAAAAACAAATATAATTGTTTTTTTTTCTTTTAGAGAGTTTTGGTGTTTGTGGAGAAGAATTGTTTTATTACCTATTGATATTGATATCTTTTTAGAAGTGATGATGTCTTTCATATATTTAGCAATTATTTAGCAATTATTGTTAGAATATACGGTTACACTTTGTAAATCAATGGAGATTTTTGGTGCTTGTGGAGAAGAAGATAGTGATAGATGAAGAGAAATGTGTGCGAGAGAGAGAGAGGAAGATAGAGAGCATCTAAATTGCATTAATAAACTAATGTAATTATTAGCCAAAATATTATATTAAATGAGGGTATTCATATAAAATAAATTGCAACCCAAAATAAGCCATAAAATTGCTTAGAGGTGTTTGCGATGCGGTTTGAGTGATTTTGAGGTGAAAAATATCCGAACCGCAAGAGAAAAAGTGTGCAGTTCTGTTGACTTTTATAAATAAATCCGAATCAAATCACATAAAGCTAATGCAGTTTGGGTTGGTTCAGTTTTTTTTTAAAATTATTGAGTCATACATACACATATAGATGACAACATAACTTTGTATTTAGTCATTTATATGTTATCAAATAAGAGCAGAAATCGTCATATTTAGACAACAACTTTTCATTTAATATACATAAATAAAATTAGATAAAAGTGGAATAAAAACATAAAAATAGTAGCATAAAACAATATCAAAACATTATAATGAAATAGAAAAAAAGAGAGAAGTGAAAGATTAGAGAAGATGAAAAAGAAAGAACAAAAGATAGGAGAGATTAGAGAATAAAAGAAATATTAAAAACGTAGTTGGAAGAGAGAACAGTAGAATAAAAATAATAAAATGGAAAAGAAAGAACTTAAGAGATGAGAGACTAGAGAAGAAGAGGTGATATGTACATGGAAAAGAAGATGAGAAGAAGGCGTGATATTGCTAGGCGAGATTTGAGAAGACTTAAACTGAAACCTCGAGTGTGCGAAATTGAAAAATCATTTGTAATCGTAAGATTAAAGTATAACAGGTTTGAATTTGGGTTGGATGTGGGTTGTCAATAAGGAAATATGATATTATTAGTTTCCTACTATATTTTGTATAACTTAGGAAATTAGTAATTGTATATAATTATAATTCAAATCAAGATATTTGTAATTAGTAGTGTTAATTATGTAATCATTGAGGCTGTATTATTTATAGAGGAAAAGATAATGTCAGCATTTCGTTGTAGTCTAGTTGGTCAGGATACTTGGCTCTCACCCGAGAGACCCGGGTTCAAGTCCCGGCTACGGAAATTTTTAATGTTTTCTATATGCATTAAGCGTAGCATATAAATGGTTGTGTTATTAGTACTGGTAACCATTTAAAAAAATAAATAATAGTACCGAAATTAATACATCCTCTTCTTTCCTTTCTTCTAAAAAAAATTTGATTATTACGTTAGTTTATTTTTATTTATTTTAAAAAAATTGTAAGTGACTTTTTTCAAAAACAAATATAATTGTTTTTTTTTCTTTTAGAGGGTTTTGGTGATTGTGGAGAAGAATTGTTTTATTATCTATTGATATTGATATCTTTTTAGAAGTGATGATGTCTTTCATAAATTTAGCAATTATTTAGCAATTATTGTTAGAATATACGGTTACACTTTGTAAATCAATGGAGATTTTTGGTGCTTGTAGAGAAGAAGATAGTGATAGATGAAGAGAAATGTGTGCGAGAGAGAGAGGAAGATAGAGAGCATCTAAATTGCATTAATAAACTAATATAATTATTAGCCAAAATATTATATTAAATGAGGGTATTCATATAAAATAAATTGCAAACCAAAATAAGCCATAAAATTGCTTAGAGGTGTTTGCGATGCGATTTGAGCGATTTTGAGGTGAAAAATATCCGAAGCGCAAGAGAAAAAGTGTGCAGTTCTGTTGACTTTTATAAATAAATCCGAATCAAATCACATAAAGCTAATGCAGTTTGGGTTGGTTCGATTTTTTTTAAAATTATTGAGTCATACATACACATATAGATGACAACATAACTTTGTATTTAGTCATTTATACGTTATCAAATAATAGCAAAAATCGTCATATTTAGACAACAACTTTTCATTTAATGTACATAAATAAAATTAGATAAAAGTGGAATAAAAACATAAAAATAGTAGCATAAAACAATATCAAAACATTATAATGAAATAGAAAAAAAGAGAGAAGTGAAAGATTAGAGAAGATGAAAAAGAAAGAACAAAAGATAGGAGAGATTAGAGTATAAAAGAAATATTAAAAACGTAGTTGGAAGAGAGAACAGTAGAATAAAAATAATAAAATGGAAAAGAAAGAACTTAAGAGATGAGAGACTAGAGAAGAAGAGGTGATATGTACATGGAAAAGAAGATGAGAAGAAGGCGTGATATTGCTAGGCGAGATTTGAGAAGACTTAAACTGAAACCTCGAGTGTGCGAAATTGAAAAATCATTTGTAATCGTAAGATTAAAGTATAACAGGTTTGAATTTGGGTTGGATGTGGGTTGTCAATAAGGAAATATGATATTATTAGTTTCCTACTATATTTTGTATAACTTAGGAAATTAGTAATTGTATATAATTATAATTCAAATCAAGATATTTGTAATTAGTAGTGATAATTATGTAATTATTGGGGCTGTATTATTTATAGAGGAAAAGATAATGAAAGAGGCATCAAGCCAGAATTTGTTTTGACATGGTATCAAGAGCTCTTGAATCTTGAACCGTGATTTTTTTCCTCTTAGTTCTCTGGTCTTGTTAGTTTTTTATAAAAAAAAACCCTTAGAGGAGTAACAACTACTGCAATAGTAGTTGATCAACTCTTTTTGTTCCTTGCGCACGAGTATTGTGCGATCTATTTTTGATCACTTCGTTTCGTTATTCGCCGTTTTCTCATGGAAAAAGAGAACTTCTTCTGTGTTCGTTTTACGGCCAAAAATTATGCTGCTTGAGAGTTTCAATTTAGGATGTACGTGAAAGGAAAAGGTGTGTGGGGCCATGTTGATGGTACTTCAACACTTCCAACTGACAAAACTGCATTGGAGGCATGGCATACAAAGGATGCTCAAATTATATCTTGGATTCTCGCGTACATCGAACCCCACATGGTTAATAATCTGCGTTCCTATTCTACTGCTAAGGACATGTGGGATTACCTGAAGCGCATTTACAACCAAAACAATGATGCAAAAAGATTCCAGTTGGAACTTGACATAGCTAATTATCGTCAAAGCGGTCTTTCGATTCAAGACTACTATTCTGGGTTCCTTAATCTGTGGGCTGAACATTCAATTATTTTACATGGTGATCTTTCTGGGGCCGCACTCATTGTTGTTCAAACTATTTATGAAGTCAGCAAGCGGGATCAGTTTTTAATGAAACTTAGACCAGAATTTGAAGCTGTACGAGCTGGACTGCTGAATCGATCTCCACCTCCTTCTTTAGATGTGTGTCTTGGAGAATTACTGCGGGAGGAGCAGCGTCTGTTAACTCAAGGGGCCATGTCAAACGACAATACTACTATGGATGTCGTTTCTGTGGCCTATTCTGCCCAAAGTAAAGGGAAATCGCGTGATATGAAGCAAGTTCAATGTTTTTCCTGCAAACAGTTTGGCCACATTGCTCGCAATTGTAACAAGAAATTTTGTAACTACTGTAAGCAACATGGTCACATCATTGCAGAATGCCTGACCTGGCCCAAAAAGAGACCAGTGCAGGCCTTTCATGCCAATAGGCCAGACCTATGCCGCTGCTGCCTCCAACAATGTTGTTGCTGCCTTGACTCCAGAAAGTGTGCAACAAATGGTACTCTCTGCCCTCTCTGCCTTAGGCATCCAAGGTAATTATTACACTGCCTCTCCACCTTGGTTTATTGATTCCGGGGCCTCCAATCACATGACTGGCTCCCTTGAAAATTTGCATAATGTTCACACATACAACGGCACCGAAAAATTCAGATTGCAGATGGTAATACTCTTCCTATAAGTGTTGTTGGTGACATTAATTCCTCTTTTCGGGATGTGTTTGTATCCCCTGGACTTGTTTCAAATTTGATTTCAGTTGGACAATTGGTGGATAATAATTGCGATGTTAATTTCTCTCGTGCTGGTTGTTCTGTGCAGGATCACGTGTCGGGGAAAGTGATCGCGAGGGGGCATAAAGTGGGTTGTTTGTTTCCTCTCCAGTTTAATTCTAGTAATGTTTCTTTTACTTGTAATAATGTTCCTCATCAATGTGAGGATTGGCATAGAAAGTTGGGTCACCCGAATTCTGTCGTTTTCTCTCATTTAATAAAAAGTGGATTGATTGGAAACAAGACAGTTATGTCTAGTTCTTCCATTCCTTGTGTTGTTTGCAAACTTGGTAAAAGTAAAACTCTTCCTTTTTATTCTCCTACTCACCGTGCTACCAAATGTTTTGATGTTATTCATAGTGATGTTTAGGGTATGTCTCCTATTTTATCTCATGCTAAATATAAATATTTTGTGGCGTGTATAGATGACTATAGTCGATTTACTTGGTTATATTTATTACGCTCTAAAGCTGAGGTTTTCACTATGTTTAAGAACTTTGTGGCATATCTTGAGAACCAATCTCAAACCAGCATTAAGATTTTACGCACTGGCTCGGGAGGAGAGTATACCTCTCACGAGTTTCAAAAATACTTACAGCAAAAACGAATTATTTTTCAACGGTCTTGTCCTTATACACCTCAACAAAATGGCATTGCTGAACGCAAAAACCGGCACTTGCTTGATGTTACAAGAACATTACTGCTTCAAGCCTCTGTTCCATCAAAATTTTGGGTTGAAGCTTTGTCCACCGATGTTTTATTGATCAACCGTCTTCCATCTCAGGTTCTAGATTTGATACACCTTTCTTTCGTCTTTTTAACACTCATCCCAATTATCATAATCTTCACACTTTCGGTTGTGTATGTTTTCTTCACTTATCGCCTCGTGAATGTCATAAGCTTGAGGCATAATCTGTCCAATGTGCATTTATGGGATATAGTCTTAATCAAAAAGGATTCTTGTGTTATGATGCCTCTGCACATCGCATCCGTATTTCTCGCTATGTGATTTTCTTTGATCATCAATTCTTTTTCCCGCATCTTTCCCATAATTCTTATGATGTTTCTATTCTACCCAATTTCCAAAAGGTCTCTCGGTCTATAAAGCGTTTTAAACCCGGACTTGTGTATGTTAGGCGCTCCCCGCCACTTCTCAACACTGATCCGCCACCTGAACCTGCGCTAGAACCACTGCGGAAATCCACAAGAGAGTCTCACCCCCCAGATAGGTATGGTTCTTGGCATACTTCTTTATCTACCACCTGATCGAATATAGTTGTTCCTACATGTTATTCACAGGCAGTTAAAGACCCATGTTGGGTTAAAGCAATGCAAGATGAACTACAAGCACTCCAGGATAACTTTACTTGGGACGTTGTCTCTTGTCCACCTGATGTGAAGCCCATAGGTTGCAAATGGGTATATTCTCTGAAGTTGAATTCTGATGGTTCTCTCAATCGTTACAAGGCTCGCTTGGTCGCTTTGGGAAACAAACAAGAATATAGAATAAACTATGATGAGACGTTTGCTCCTGTAGCCAAGATGACTACCATTAGAACAATGCTTTCTATTGCTGCTTCTGCAGGCTGGTCCCTTCATCAAATGGATGTGAAGAATGTTTTTCTTCATGGGGACCTTGAATAAAATATTTGGGGACCTTGAAGAAAATATTTATATGACTTCTCCTCAGGGTCTATTTTCATCCTCTCCAGGTGTTTGCAAGCTTAAACGCTCTTTATATGGCCTGCGACAAGCTCCTCGGGCATGGTATGAAAAATTTCTATCTATTGTTCTTGGATTTTCTTTTACTCAAAGTCAATATGAGTCCTCCTTATTCATCCATCGCACGACTACTGGAATTGTGCTTCTTCTTATTTATGTTGATGACGTGGTCATTACTGGTTCTAATCAAGTGGCCATACAACAACTTAAACAACAACTTCAAGCCTCATTTCAGATGAAAGATCTTGGTTGCCTGCATTATTTCTTGGGTCTTGAAGTTCATTCTAATTCCAATGGCATTTTTCTTCATCAACACAAGTATACTACAGATCTAATCTCCTCGGCGGGGCTCCAATCTGCTGCTCCGGTGGATACTCCTCTTGAAGTTAACGTCAAATACCATCGTGATGAGGGTGATCTTTTGCCTGGTACACTTTTATATCGTCAACTAGTGGGGAGTCTTAATTATCTAACAATTACGCGCCCCGACATCTCATTTGTAGTCCAACAAGTCAGTCAATTTAGGCACACTCCTCGACACCTTCATTTGGCTGTTGTTCGTCGCATCATTCGTTGCTTGAAAGGTAGCTCTCACCGTGGCCTCTTCTTTCCTATTGGATCATCCATTGATTTGGTTGGCTATAACGATGCTGATTGGGCAGGTTGTCCTGATACTCGACGATATGTCACCGGTTGGTGCATGTTTCTTGGTTCCGCTTTAATTTCTTGGAAAAGTAAAAAAACAAGCACGAGTTTCCAAGTCCTCCACTGAATCTGAATATCGAGCTATGCCAACAGCCTGTTCGGAAATTATTTGGCTTTATGGTCTTCTAACTGACCTTGGTTTCTCTCAGCAAACAGCAATACCTCTCTATGCTGACAATACTAGTGCTATTCAAATTGCTGCCAATCCTGTTTTTCACGAACGAACTAAGCATATCGAGGTGGATTGTCATTCTATTCGGGAAGCCTTTGAGAATCACACTATATCTCTTCCGCATGTCACCTCACAACTTCAGCTTGCTGATATATTCACCAAGGCTTTTCCTCGTCCTCGACATCAATTTCTCGTTAGCAAATTGATGATGCTTGACAAGGCGCATCAATTTGAGGGGGAATGTCAATAAGGAAATATGATATTATTAGTTTCCTATTATATTTTATATAACTTAGGAAATTAGTAATTGTATATAATTATAATTCAAATCAAGATATTTGTAATTAGTAGTGATAATTATGTAATTATTGAGGCTGTATGTATTATTTATAGAGGAAAAGATAATGAAAGAGGCATCAAGCCATAATTTGTTTTGACATGGGTTAAGTGAATGTTGGTTGTAACGTAATGCGGTTTGGTTCGATTTATAAATTACAAACCGCAAGCCAAATCAAACCATGAGGTTTTGTTAAAAATGACCCAAATACATCCGAACCATAAGCGATTTTTTACGGTTTAAGTTTGGTTCGGTTCAATTTTATGGTTTTATATTGGACCAGTTTAGTTTTGAACACCCCTAAAATTGTCTAAAAACCCAAAATTTTGACTGGTAACCAATTACCACTGAAGCATAACCAAAAATAAAAACAAAACACCTCAGGTGTAACAGGTTACCACTTTTACGGTAGCCGGTTACATTAACTCCAGAACAACTTATCAGGTATCAAAAGCATTTTTTGACCCTGTAACCGGTTACCACCCCGCAGTAATAGGGTGCAACACTTGAATTATTGAAAATTCATCTATTTATGAGCATTTTCTCTAGTAATTTAGGATATCAAATGTTTTGGAAGTTTTTGAACACATCCACAAAATATTTCCAAACTCTTGTCATCTTTTTGTTCAAGAAATCTATGATGATAAAGATGTCTTATCTCTGACCTCGACAACTTTTTGGTTGGTTCTTCTTAAACATTTTTCTCTTTTTCAACAAGCTCTCGAATTTCCATCTCCACGCTTGTGAAGTCGAGATATGTTTCACTCACATTTATTGTTTCTTTGAGAGGTTGTTCTCTGATAGCTTCATGGCATCTTGTAGTAATAACATTTACGATGTTATGCTTTATTGGATTTATAATTGTGGTGCTTACTTGAGATGGTTGTGAGAGCTACTGAGCCAACTTATCAATTTAAATCTCCATATATTTAATTGATGCATAGGTGGGGAAAATTATTTGAGCATGGGAAAATTATTTGAGCAAACATCTTTTCATATGAAGAGTTAAATTATGAAAATGAACATAAAGGGCAATGACACAAAGAACCTTAAGGGAGATCTAGTGACTCAACTTGAATGACGAAGTTTTAGAACTAGCACTCTAAACAAAAATCTATTGAAAACATTCTTGGTATTGATTGTGGAACTCCAAGTGGGAAAGTCTACAACGATAGCGTGAAAGAGAATTTAGGCACCAGAAGAATACCTATTTGCTTGGAACATACTAGTTTTTCCAAAAGATAAGTGTTTGCATCCTGGCCGCTATGATTCCGAGGCCATCCATGATTTTTTGGGGAGCAATTTTTTTTCCAATTAACTAAACCAATGAAACATGGTATTAAAGTTCAATAATAAGATCATTGGTCTTTAGGGATATATCAACAATGTTTTGGGTGGCGACTCTATCAATGTCTTTAAGAAGCCACGTGTATCTGCTTTTATCTATGTAATTACCATTAACATGATACGACCAAATAAAAATACCCTCAATGTTCTTGTTGAAGGTAAGATCCACATTGCTAACTTCAAAAGTAACATCTAGGGAATGGTAATAAAATCATAAACATAAATATCTAAAATATTTTTGGAGTATTAATATGTTTTAATTAAAAACATAGTTCTAAACATATGAAAAATACATAAAAAGAAAACTTTGTCCTAACAATATATATTTTTTTGGTATTTTAAATAAGAGATTGGAAAAATAAATTCTATACTTAAATTAAAATACTAAATCCCCTTTTAAAGAAAATATTTAAATGAAACTAAAAGAGAATTATTAGGCCACGGAGTGTCAAAAACCGGAATGGGGAGAAAAGCCCAAAAACTGAAATAATAAAATAAAAAAAGTTTGAGCCGGACCGGGTCTAACAAAGAAGGTTGTTTTTTTTAGAAAAAACCTAAAACAGATCGAAGAGGGCCAGCGGCGCCTCTCTCTCACTCTATCGTTCTACTTGCTCTTGTTTTCTTTGCTTCCATGAAACAAAACAAACAATTGAGCGTACAAGTTGGCATGGATTGTCGTTCTGAGCATGAAACTTATCATCAATTTTGCAGCTAATCCCAGGTTGAAGCCAAGAACCAACGATACCCGTACACGGTTTCTAACAATTGTCAAGGGATTATTACTTAGCTCAGTGTGAATCAATTTGTGCACCGTGCTACCTCCCTTCCGGAACTCCCTCCCAGGTAAATTCTTCTCATATACGTCTATTCTTATGTCACTGTGAATCAATTTGTTTATTCCTTTATTTTTAATCTATAATATAAGAAATATATATGTCATGGAAAAGACTCTTATGCCCACTGCCACGTGTCAAATTGTGTCTCATTTTAATAAAATAATAATAATAATTACTTCTCAAGATGTGTTTTATTCCATATATATATATATATATATATATATATTGGGCAAACAAGAAAGAGTAGCACCTATATCATATTTTATTCATATTAACAACAAAACATCTGAGTTCAGTTTCAGTCTTTAACCTAACGTTGGAACACCATGTCGTCAACCGAGTCCGATGATGCCATACGACGTCGTAACAATGCCGTCAAAGATTATCGCAGAAAGCTTCTCAATCACAAGGAACTCGATTCCCGAATTCGATCAGGTGAACACCAAAACCCTAATTATTTCTCTTTAATTATTATTACTATTATTCACATTCTCTTATTTCATTGATTTTTCGAATATTTTTTTACTGTGCGAATTGCTATTTCTTTGTTGTTTTTCATTGAATTTATGTTGTCTTGTGTTCAGTTAGAGAGAAATTGCGGAATGCGAAGAAGGATTTCAATAAAACAGAGGATGATTTGAAGTCTTTTCAGAGTGTTGGTCAAATTGTTGGCGAGGTTCTTAGGCCTCTTGATGATCAACGCAGTAAGATTCATTTATCGTGCATTTTACCTATAATGAATCTACATTACATGTATGTTTTTTTGTATGATTGAGTAAGTTTAGCATGTTTTATGAATTGGGTGTTTGGTGATTCGGTTAAATTTAGGTTATGATTGTTTGAATTAGTGGAAATGGGATTGGGGTGGATAGTGTTCCGTGCTGGAACCCGAGTTGTTTGGTGAACGGTGCAGGAAAATCTTGATATGGTGGAGCAAGTTTTTGGTGTGGCAGAGAGGGGGCTGACCTGCAAGGTTAGCACTCCAACGCTCATGTTAGTGAGAGAGAATGAAAAGTGATTTGAGAGTGATAATGAATTTGGATACCTAAGAGTGATGCCTCAGGGTGCGGAGTTGTCTACTTTTGGCAAGAATGAGGGAACACCTGTTCGCGTTCGCTTCCTTTGCTTTGTGAGCGGCGTAGAACAGATAGGTTTTGATTTTTTACTACTTGTGGCTTATTAGAAGATGGGAAATCACTTTCAACTCACCTTCGTGCCATGTGTTGTAAATTACTACTGGAATTCCATTTTCAAACTTCACACATTTATGATTGTAGCAAACAAACGAGTGCAAAGTGATTTGCATTCTAAGCTGTGTTGTCAACTATCGACTATAGCATAGTAGAATCTACCAATTTTCTATTGTTTCGCAGTGGCTATGCGGGTCTATAGGATTGTAGTGTAGCGGAATGTGAACAAACCACTATTCTTCGCAACTCACTATTGACAACACTTATTCTAAGGGCTAGCTTGGTTTGAGAATGTTTTGCCATTTTCATACAAATTTTGGAAAACATTATGATATTCTTGTATTTAGAATTGAGGATGGAAATGATATTTAGTTTTTCACCTTCCCAATATTTACCTGCTCGAACAAGCATAACCTTTATTTATGCATTGTTGTTTTTCTTTTGTAAACTCTATTATGATTGTTCTTCTCTTAGTCATGAATTAGTGGATTGGTTGAAGATGGATCATCTAAGCAGTGCATTTTACTTGAATGTTTTTAGTGATTGTTAAAGCGAGCAGTGGACCAAGGTATGTTGTGGGCTGTCGTAGTAAGGTGGACAAGGAGAAGCTGGCTTCAGGAACTCGAGTTGTGCTGGATATGACTACACTAACCATTATGCGAATTCTTCCCCGTGAAGTATATACCCCATCCATCATCTAATCTTGGACTTTTTTTGTGCTCATGATAACCCCTTTTACAGTGATGTCATGTTTGTGTTTTAATCACTATCACTATTTAATAGGTTGACCCAGTTGTGTATAATATGCTACACGAAGACCCTGGGAATGTTAGCTATTCTGCAGTTGGAGGGCTTTCAGATCAGATTCGAGAACTAAGGGAATCAATTGAACTGCCTCTAATGAATCCCGAGCTTTTTCTTAGGGTTGGAATCAAACCACCGAAGGTAAGGATATACTGACATTTCTATGACTTATGACTAACTATTTATTAAAGGAAAAGTAACTAAATTTACTTCTCTCAGGGTGTTCTTCTCTATGGACCTCCTGGAACTGGGAAGACATTATTAGCGAGAGCAATTGCCAGCAATATTGAAGCTAACTTCTTGAAGGTTGTATTTTGTTCTTTGCGCTCTGTGCACCAAATGCTTGATGTGTCATTTTAATCAAAGTTATACTTCATTTCAGGTTGTATCCAGTGCTATAATTGATAAGTATATTGGTGAAAGTTCAAGACTGATTAGGGAAATGTTTGGATATGCTCGTGATCATCAGGTAGGAAGAACTTTTATTCCGTCAAACTGGTTTTCATTCTAAATACCTACTCAGAATTGATTTTTACTGTTTCTATCGTTTTGTTTAGCCTTGCATCATATTCATGGATGAGATTGATGCCATTGGTGGACGGCGTTTCAGTGAGGGAACAAGTGCTGATCGGGAAATTCAAAGAACCCTCATGGAGCTTCTTAACCAGCTAGATGGATTTGATCAGCTTGGAAAGGTGATTCCCATCCTGTTGATTATTCTTAACGTTTTGGAGATCTACACTAACTAGAAAGTTGATTACATTTATTGGCTTTTTCTTTGTTGCTTCCATAATCTCTACATAAAATAGCGGCTTAACTTTGATGTTATATCTAGGTTAAAATTATTATGGCTACAAATAGGCCTGATGTTCTTGACCCTGCCCTTCTTCGCCCGGGCCGACTTGATCGGAAAATTGAAATTCCACTACCAAATGAGCAGTCCAGGATGGAAGTCCTCAAAATCCATGCTGCTGGAATTGCAAAGCATGGTGAAATTGATTATGAAGCAGTTGTTAAGCTTGCTGAGGTACAGTAAAAAAAGCAGAAGTTTTAAGGATACTCATGCATGTTGAAATATATTTCACCTTCTGTTCCTTATGGTTCTATGTATTTTATTGACTTCAGGGGTTCAATGGTGCTGATCTTCGTAATGTTTGCACTGAAGCTGGGATGGCTGCCATTCGTGCAGAACGTGATTATGTAATTCATGAAGATTTCATGAAGGTAAAGTGCTTACATTTCATAACACTTAATAGATCCTTTAAGTTTCATAAATTTTGGAGTAGGATGCCTATCTGAAATTCTCGTCATCCTTACATCTTTCTGAACTTCCAGGCCGTCCGCAAATTGACTGAAGCAAAGAAACTGGAAGCAAGTGCCCATTACAATGCGGATTTTGGGAAAGAATAAATCTCATTTTTTGTGGTACATCTATTTATCTTGCACCACCCAAAGAACTTCTGGAGCAACTAGTACTCCATTTTCATTGTTTGGTCTCTTCTAGCCCACCAATTGACATACTTTTGCTTTGTAAGCTTGGATAGTTTTTGTTGGATTTGCAGTTCAACTATAGGTTAGTGTTACATACTTACAGTATTCAAGGTTGGCCTACCTCATTCGTAGGTCTTAAGCAAAATATTAAGGGAAGTCATTTTTGGATGTGAAGTACCAAAATGAAATTTTTATTTAATTTTTTTTTCTTGGAAGTTTGATTGCAATTTATTTGTCTTAGTTGTTTTGATGTGAAAGTTCATCCTTCAACATAAAGAACTTGTATTCAAATTTGTTGGAGTTTAGTTATTTAATGTTTTTTTTTTCTTCAGTATTTGGTATATGGTGCTCGACCACTACACCAACACATAAGTTTAAATATTTCTTTGGCAGTGCAATTAATAGTCAGTGAACTTTTATGTGGAATCCTGTGTTTTAATTATAAAAAAGATTTTTGTTTTATTTCTAAAGCAAGGGTTTTAGAAGGTGACGCTCCTCACAGAATCACATCTTTCAAAATATTCACATGACATTGTATCTTTCTTTTAATATTTGAAAGCAAGAGAAGTCTATCGTATATGTGGATTAACTATCAAGAGTGTTTAACAAACAGGATTTTGAGTTGCTATTATGAATTGTAAACAAGCAAACGTGATTTTGATTAAATTGAATTTTATAAAACTGATTTTGTTAAATTTGAGTTTGAAGAGAGTGGTTTTATGATTACACCAAAAAGAAGTGAATGGATGTAAGGTAATATAGATAATTCAGTTATCTTATTGATTTAAATCAAGATTGAGGTAAAAGAGCTTATGTGAAATTTTACTTATTCAAAATGACTTCAAAACGATTAATGTAAAGTATCTCGTGGTGAACGCCTTGTCTCCCTAGGAATGCCCTGCCCTCAACTTGCTATGGGCGGTCCTCCACCCTACAGTATTCTGTGAATGCCCCGTCCTCAACTTGCTAGGGGCGGTCCTCTCCACCCTTCATTTTGAGCCTTAAATACTTGTTCCCTGATGTACAAGTTGGTTCAGTTTAGTTGGTATAATTATTTTTTGTTAGGACTATTTACATTTTATTTATATTTTCTTTTATTATGAATTTATGAATTCTATTTTATAAATAGGAAAATGATATTTGTTAATATCTATTTCTCTAGTGTTTTGATTGAATTATTTACAACTTATTTATGGATTTAAAATTTTTTGTTCTTTAAATTGGTTGATTCTTAAAAATCCTGTCTTCATGGGAAGAAAAAGAATACCTCTGGTATAAATTGCATCTAGGAACATATTTTTATTCTTTCATAACAAACAAAGTTACATTTTATTTTCAGCATTCCATTCTTAAGAATAAGTTTTGCCACTCTGAACGAAACCATGTCCTAAGACTGAATTAGCATCTCTTCTACATTTGTACTCTGACAATTATCCTTCACTGACTACTCACCTTTCCTTATATAGTACATCTCAGATTTTGATAAATAGATGCGTGACAATGGAATCATAATACGCGTCTTTAGGAACATCTAAACTAGAAATTGGCTTCTGAAGAAGATTAGAGACTTGAAGCATCCATACTACCATTTTAATGAATCTAGAGCTTGTTGATGAATCTGTTTGTCACCGGCGGCTACAACATTAAAACCTGTAACAGGCAATTCTTTAAGACAACAATGGAACCAAAGAGAGCAAAAATCCATATGTTCTATTCTGTTTTATTATGTCTGTCAAATACTACTCAAGAAAGGATTAGAAATCAGGCAAGACTTTAAAGGAGAGATGTTGAATGAGAATTTACTTGTAGCGATTGAAAGTGGCGAAGCTTCCCAACGGAGTTGATGTCCTTTCCAATCAGTTATGACACCTCCAGAGCCTTCAATAACAGGTATCAATGCAAGAAAGTCGTACGGCTGAAAAACACAAAAGTTTGCCCAAGGAAAATATTTAGATAATGAGTATAACAACCCATATATGGTTTTAATCATCTGAGTTTTTCTCTGAAAGATCACAAAATTCTTAAATAAAACAAGCAACCAAAGATTGGACAATAGTGAATACCTTCAGACCGGACTCAACTACAAGATCCACAAAGCCAGAAGATAAAAGAGCATATGCATAGCAGTCACAACCGTATAATGGAATTTTAACCTGAGGAGTGCAAAAGATAGAATATCTGAATGACGATAAGAAATCTAGATGTATCTTTTGGGAAAGAAAATTATATATCATCATTACTGTCAGAAACAATCATCATTCATAGAATAGTTCACAGCATACACATAAATAAGAACAAGCCAAACAGTAGTGCAATACTGTAAGCTGACAGGGCTAGATATTTACACAGTGCATAGGATTAAGAAATCACTTGACTAGGAAAGGTGGAGTCAGCAATACACAACAATGATAGATAGATTGAATTGATAACATCAGTGAATTTATATGCCAATTCTGGTTGTTAAGAAACAAGACCCATGTCATAAATAGAAATTGAACTAGTATTCTATTTATGAAAAACATACCGCATCAAAGCAAGTACTTGATAGACATATTTATCTATTAATGATATTATTATATGCACTATCTTTATGTTTACAATTTGGTAAAGAAATGCAACAGACCTTGTCTCTAACTCGGATAAATGCCTCTTCTGCATCTCCACTAAAAAGATGCGGGCTTGTAGTGTACCTGGGTTGTGAATAGATTAATTTAAATTAGCTACCATAAAGAATTGTGAAATCCATGGCAACCATGTTGAAAGCAGTAGATGAAAAAAATATTAACTGCGGTTTTCTAGAAAATCCTTGTTATCCCTCTAGAACTTAAGAACTGTTCATAATAAAGTTTGCAAAGGAAAAAGAAGAAAAGCCTACAGGTATGCTTGAGAAAGGTCCGCACAAGTGCGTGTGGACACTTCTTGTCCATTCAGAGTAGTTTTCTTTCCAGTTATCCCAATCCATCTTTCTTTTAAAACAGGTTGATCAATTATGCCAAGGATCTGATGAAAAGGAAACAAAAGTCAAAACATAAAGTATAATACTCACTCAACAAACTGAAAACGATAACACGGCTGATTGCATCTTGTAGTTCATCTTAATAACATCCTCAGTTTGTCTACAATTCAAACACGTAGGTAAAATATTAACGAAATCAAGGTGATTTTTAACATCCTCAATTTGTCTACTCAATTAACTGATTAAATTGAAAAGACTATAAGATGATTGACAATCCTGTTTTTTTTCACTCTTCAATAAGACAGATTCAATAATTTCATAGGAAAATAAAATGACACCGTCAAATTCTACATAGGCATTGAAGTAGTAAGAGATGAGATAATGACTTACTGGTGTGCCATTTTGCAAAAGAGCAATGAGAGTGCCAAATAAGGGTTTTCCTGAAATGGAATAAAAATGAGGAAAGTTAAAAAAATGTAAGTTCGAGTACTCTTAGTGACCCAATATTAATGAGGTTAAGGAAATATACCAGTGATAAAGCTCTTAGTTCCATCAATGGGATCTAATACCCAAACATAATCAGCACTGTTTTGTTTACACCTCCACCCTTTTTCCTCTCCATAACTGCAATTTAATTGGATTGAAATCCAGGTTCAGTGTTTCAATAATTTATAGTACAGAATCTACAATCCGGCTGTAGGTTATGTTTTCCTAGTTATTACTTCCAAATTCCAAGTCCACATCAATAAAATGCAGAAACATTTTCAGTCAAAAATTCTGTTTAGATAAACAACTTAATTTGCAAAAATGTTTATCATACATAAGCTCTTATTATAAGCACTTTTTATAGCAAATGATAAAATAAACTCACACAGTTTTCTTATAAACCATAAGTTGTTTTCGAAAGTTATTATGGAGAACTTATGGAAATAAACTGAAAAAATAATTTATGAAATTGTGATAAATTGTCTTCATAAGTTCAAATAAACCAATCTAAACAACCCTAATAAGCCAATCAAACAACCCTATAGATCTGCTTTGTGAGTCTATTAGAGAGAACTCATGAAAACAATTTATCACAATTTCATAAGCTGCAAGTAAAGCTATTTATCCAAATAAGGACAAATCCCATTGTCATTTTATATGTGGTACTATCTTGTCTGTTATTAAAAGGATGCCTTGATAAACAAAGGATAAATTGTTTCTTTGAGATCAAGAAACACACAAGGGTAGAAAAGATGATAAACACGAAGAACAACAAGGATTGGTTATAACTGTTATTATTTCCTTTCTCTTTAAACAAGATTACAAGCTACAAGAATAACAAATAACCCTCTCACCTTAAATTAGGATTTTCCGTATGCAATGATGAGAGACTAGTATGCTATTTATAATATAACCTAACATACTAAACTAATAGGCTTTTTCACAAATATCCATTACAAGCCAACTTAGGGTACAAGTTAACTTAAACAATTGGACATAACAAACAGGTCCAATTCGAAATACTAACAACCCTAACATTTCAACACCCACGTACTAGAACACACTTCGACTACATTATATATGTCTTTGACACAATCTTTTTCGAACCAGAAGCTACCCTTCGACACACTAGAATTCGATCCAATCCTAATGTTGCAAGGAGAAAAGAGAAAATTATTTGTCAACCTGCAAAAAAATCAGTTAAAAATGATGTTTAACGAGCTTTTGGAGTGCTTCAATCTCGATTAGTAATTGTACGTGGTCCGTCACGGTCTTGGCACATGAATACAATGAAACATATCATGTATGCATGCATCATTATGCATAACATGATTGTTGAAGACGAACGTGACACATATGATGGTAATTTTTATTATGATCATGTCGATATTGACATTCCATCCGCTGAAGTATCTAACGGTTCTCATCCACACTTTTTATGAGCATACATGCAACGAAAATCACAATATTCATCAAAAACAAAATCATCGTCAACTTCAAGCGGACTTGGTGGAATATATTTGGAAATGATTTGGGCACGAGAACAATGAAAATTAATTTATGTATTTTCCATTATTATGTATTTTATTTCTTGTCATTATGTATTTTATTTGTCATCATTATGTATTTTACATATTTTTTATTATTATCTATTTTATTTCTCGTCATTTATGTATTTTTAAATTTAATGTATATATACACATATATATATTACTTGAATTAATTAATTTAATATATTTAAAATATTGTGTAAATAAAATAATATAAATTGATGGGGTCAAATATATATTACTTATTTATAATTACCATTGAAGAAAAATAATTAAAATTGTTTAAAAACAATGTGACAATTTAAATCCACAAACAATCAAAATTTATTCTCACATTAGAGATGCTAAAAAAAATATGTGAACCATATTTTCTCTGACTGCCTCTCCACGAACTAAGGGTGTGAGAATCCTTCCGTTCCAAATATATTGCGCACACATAAACAATCAAACCAATGAGATTCAATTAACCAAAAAGACAAATATTGTTTTGGTGTCGGTCTTTGAATCCATTGCAGCTTAGTAGACTTGCTGTAACATCTTTGCCAATCTGCATTCTGCATGTGTAAACTACCAAAACCATGCTTCAATACTATAATTATAATTTTAAAAATTAACAACAATGCCAGCATTCCATTGTAGTCTAGTTGGTCAGGATACTCGGCTCTCACCTGAGAGACCCGGGTTCAAATCCCGGCAATGAAAATTTGTAATGTTTTCTATATGCATTATATATAGCATATAAATGGTTGTTATTAGTACTACTAACCATTTAAAAAAATAAATAATTGTACCGAAATTAATACATCCTTCTTTTTTTTTCTTTTAGAGGGTTTTGGTGTTTGTGGAGAAGAATTGTTTTATTACCTATTGATATTGATATCTTTTTAGAAGTGATGATGTCTTTCATAAATTTAGCAATTATTTAGCAATTATTGTTAGAATATACGGTTACACTTTGTAAATCAATGGAGATTTTTGGTGTTTGTGGAGAAGAAGATAGTGATAGATGAAGAGAAATGTGTGCGAGAGAGAGAGAGCATCTAAATTGCATTAATAAACTAATATAAATATTAGCCAAAATATTATATTAAATGAGGGTATTCATATAAAATAAATTGCAACCCAAAATAAGCCATAAAATTGCTTAGAGGTGTTTGCGATGCGGTTTGAGCGATTTTGAGGTGAAAAATATCTGAACCGCAAGAGAAAAAGTATGTAGTTCTGTTGACTTTTATAAATAAATCCGAATCAAATCACATAAAGCTAATGCAGTTTGAGTTGGTTCGGTTTTTTTTTAAATTATTGAGTCATACATACACATATAGATGACAACATAACTTTGTATTTAGTCATTTATACGTTATCAAATAATAGCAAAAATCGTCATATTTAGACAACAACTTTTCATTTAATATACATAAATAAAATTAGATAAAAGTGGAATAAAAACATAAAAATAGTAGCATAAAACAATATCAAAATATTATAATGAAATAGAAAAAAAGAGAGAAGTGAAAGATTAGAGAAGATGAAAAAGAAAGAACAAAAGATAGGAGAGATTAGAGAATAAAAGGAACATTAAAAACGTAGTTGGAAGAGAGTACAGTAGAATAAAAATAATAAAATGGAAAAGAAAGAACTTAAGAAATGAGAGACTAGAGAAGAAGAGGTGATATGTACATGGCAAAAAAGATGAGAAGAAGGCGTGATATCGCTAGGCGAGATTTGAGAAGACTTAAACTGAAACCTTGAGTGTGCGAAATTGAAAAATCATTTGTAATCGTAAGATTAAAGTATAACAGGTTTGAATTTGGGTTGGATGTGGGTTTTCAATAAGGAAATATGATATTATTAGTTTCCTACTATATTTTGTATAACTTAGGAAATCTACTTTTAATATAATAAAGTACATGACATATGAAATTCTTTCAATATCCTTATATTCACCAATTTGAAAGTGATATTCAGGGACATAGCGGTAATTGTATCTTCTTTAATACTTTCATTAATGAGTAGATTTTTTCATCATTTAATAACTTTTCAATTGTCCATTTTCTTTTACAAAAAAACGTATTGAGTACCGTGTAACGTGTAGTAGCATTTTCAGTTAATATTCCAATGTTTTGATTCCTTACTTTTGCACGCATACTGTCTTGGAAATACACCAAAAACGCATTGGAAATACACTAAAAACCTTTGGATTCAAACTTCAAACTTTATTTGCCCCTTCTATTTATTTCTATCCTCATTCACAGTTTCTTTCAATTTCCTCTATTGCAAAAGGTTCAATAAGCAAAATACATCAAAGCTCTACACCTCTACTGTGAAACATAACTGAAACGTACAACCTCATTAAACTTGCAAACAATTCAACAGCAAGCATCACAAAAACTCATCACTGACAGAAGCAACAACATAAACCGCAAGAAGAACAAAGATGGAGCTTATGAAAGAAGAGAAGATTTTGACACCTACCTAATACTTTGGAGCTCCCCCGAAATCAAAAATCAATGGACTAGCTCTGGGTCATAAATTTTCATGTCGTTTCATTATATTATTTTCTCATTACTAATATATGTGATATCTTCCACTGACTAATAACCCCATAACTATTGTGTAAAATTGCATACCATTGTCATTTAATTTAGCTTTAGAACTATAGGGTTTTTGAGGAAATTTTGAAATTAAATGATGATAGTCTAATGTTTGAGAATTTGGTTTGTGGATTCATGGTGAGGACAAAGAAACGAGTGGAACAGTATTCACAATTTTCAAATCGATTGAGTTTTTATGGTGAGAGAAATCAACAATGGTGGGAATAGGTGGTGAGAGTGAAGGAGATGATGAAGTGGTATGAGAGAGAACAATCTGAGGTTACAAAATATCCCACGTTTTCTCTCTTTTCCCTTATTTATTTATTTATTTATTTATTTATTTTTTATTATTAAAATTGTTGCATAAAAACTTAATGGTTAATGGTCAATTCTCAAATACATGTATACTATTATAAATAGGAATTCAATTACAAATAAAAATATACCATGTGAACCAATAAATTATATGTAAAATAAACAAGCCTACAGTATACAATATTTTAACTTTTAATAATTATAATATATGTATTTTGACAAAGATAGTTTATTTATTTTTAAAGATAGCAATTGTTATTGCATAAAAAATCAGATAATTTATAATAAATTCATTATTTGTTATTTTAATAAATCTATTTATTGATTACTGTAATAAATCTATTTAATGATTACTGTGATAAATCTGTACATTAGTATTTAATAATTTAATAATTTATATATGTTAAAATTATACACAATAATATACCAATTTATTTTTGAAAGATCAAACACAATAATTAAAATTACCAACCATTTTTTTAGAAAAATATATGATTTTAAAAAAAAATCTTACTCTTTATTATAAAATAACGCTCTTATTTGTAAAAAAAAACTAAGAGAAATAATTATTTAATAAATATTTTTTTTAATTATAAGTAATAAAAAATATATTATTTTATAATGTATCTTTCAAAAATTAATATGATTTATATTTTTAAATAATATAATATTTTATAAATCTCTCATTCCATAATATATTTGAATGTTAGTATATATTTGGATGTCAGTATATTATCTTTATGAAGTATAATATAATAATATAATATAATATAATATAATAATTAGAAGGATATTTTGGATGTTAGTTTACTATCCTTATGAAATATAATATAATAATATAATATAATAATTAGAAGGAGTATTTCATACCTGTTACATTTATGATTGGTTGGGATTTGCTTTACACGCATCCTGTTTCTTAACTTTTTCAAAATGGTTAAACTTGCCTATTCTAATAAATGACATATTCAGTGATGAAAAAATAAATAAGTGACATATTCTAATAAATTAATATTTCAAATTCTAATATTCTATATAATATTTTTAATAATGATAATAAATTGTGTTTTTGAAATTTTGATAGCTACATATTTTTATCTATAGTACTATAATATAATAATTAGAAGGAATATTTTATACTGTCACATTTATGATTAAGATTTAATTTACACGTGTGAATATTTCATATTCTCATATTTATGATTGTGATTTAGTTTACACGCTGTTTTTTAACTTTTCAAAATGGTTGCATATTCCAATAAATGGCCTATTCCAATAAATTAATATTCCAAATCTAATATTCTATATATTAATTTGATTTATACATTTTATTATCAGGTATTAACAAGGAATTGATAACACGTTCTTTGCATTATAGGAGGTATTGATAACACGTTTTTATATCTTCAAAAATTAATTTGATTTAATTTTAAATAACCTGTTTTTCCACCATATATTTAATTCTAATAATTACCAAATATTTCATACTGTCACATTTATTATTGGAATTTAGGTTACACGCATTTGTTTTTTTTTTTTGACTAAAAAGATATTCATTCATTCAAATTGAAAAATACATCGATCATTACAAATTCAAGATTGCTAAAAACGAAAAAAGGTGAATCTGCAAACAATCTTGCAACACCTAGGTTAATAGCATACAACGGCAAATTAAAAGTGCCTACAAATATGACAAAATAAAAGTCACCAAAATATTCATACTTCTGGATCTGCAACATTGACGCCCAAGTCTTCCTCAAATCTGCAATGATTTGAAGTAAATGTGTCCATCTGAACCAACAAACACCGTACTAAGACGGGAAAACCAACAAACACCGTACTAAAGACGGGAAAACCAACAAACACCGCACAAGACAATGAAAACTTAAAAACACATAAGAGAATAAGCAAATCTATATGGATAACCACTTATTTAAATAAAAAGATAAAGAAAACGGTTTTTAAACTTTTCAAAACGGTCAAACTTGCATATTCCAATAAATGGCCTATTCCAATAAATTAATATTCTAAATCTAATATTCTATATATTAACTTGATTTATACCTTTTATTATCCAGGTATTAATAAGGAATTGATAACACGTTCTTTGCATCCTAAGAGGTATTGATAACACGTTTTTATATCTTCAAAAATTAATTTGATTTAATTTTAAATAATATATTATTTTAGACTAATATATATTTTTAGATTAATTTATTCTTTAAATTTATCTATAACTATTAATATATGTGATACATGGATAATAATTAACAATAATATCTATTTAAATTTTTAATACATAGTTATAAACCTTCTTTAATAATGGATCATTTGACTTTTATTTATTTATTTACCTGGATCCTTATTTTTATAAAAGGAAAAATATTGTTTATATTATTTAGATTTAATTTTTTAACTAATATGTAATTGAGTCAAGTGACAATAATAACGATATGTCATCAATATTGATGGCATATCGTTATTATTTGCCACTTTACATTTAACATGAGACAGTTATGATAGTTGAATACATAATTTCTTATAAAAACAAAAATTTGACGGGCTGAAACTACTTATAAAATTACATTTAACTTGAGACAATTATGACTGGTGAATACATAATTTGTTATAAGAACAAAAATTTGTTATTCTTTTTGTATTTTATATACATTTTTAACCATCACTATATTATATTAATTTACTACTTATAACGATATTATACAAAATGTGCGAACGCACAGGTAAATGATTTCTTAATTAATTTCTTTATTTTTCTACTAAAATATACATTTTTCGACGGGACAAAGCTACTTAATTTGTATATATTTTATTTATATTTTTAACCATTACTATATTATTTATTTTCTTTATTTTTTATATGTTAATATTAAGCCATAACTGATATTTTTGAAAAAATAAATCTATTAAATATATCAAAAAATTTATTTAAAATAAGTGAAAAAGATTTCAAATGATTATAATAAGATAGGGGGTATGGGTGACAATGAACAAAATTGGACAAAAAATTTGGTACATGTTACCGAATCAAATAAATATAATCTCATATATTATATTTATTTTATTATTTATAACATTGTGCAATCCGTGCAAACGAACGGGTAGATGACTACTCATGATAGATTTGTAATGATATTATATGATGTGTGCGAACACAAAGGTATATGATTACTTAATTATATAAATTTCTAACTAAATTAAATTAATATTTATATGACAATTATAATTTCAAATGATTTTTCTTTTTAATTTGCGTATCTTTTTGTGGTGTCGTTTTCTTTTACCTCCCCGTTTCACTTGGGAGGACGGCACGCTAAACCCTTCACGCGAAATTTGGAAGGAGAATGCGCCCGTGGTGGGATGAATTTTATTTCAGTTCTTCCTACGATATCACACGAACTTTCTTATTTGTCCTACGAATAGGAAAGGGGAAAAAAGATCTCAACTAAACCCTAGGAGTTTGCTAAGTGTGGGGATTTACACCTAGACTAGAAATTCTGGAGTCCGGGAAGTCGGTTATACATAGGGAAGTGTTTAAACACCCTACATATCTGTAGTACTCTACAGGAACCTTCTCTGTGTCATTGTGTTTGTGTTTGCTGCTAATGATTGGGAAAGTTTCTCCTTTGTGTTAGGAGAGAGAATTGAATTGATTTGAAAAGACAGACAGACAGACAGACTGACTATTTTTGGTATTTTATTAGCTCGCTGAGATTCCTTGTGAACCTCATGCCTACATATCCCTAGTGGAAGTCAGAGCTTAATGTAGTTCGGGGAACTAACTAGGGAAATTAATTGTTTTTGTGCCTTGCTTGAAGCTCAAGGTTGAAGCTTGGAATTAAATCTCTGTTTACAGTAAAGAGACATGAAATTATCTCTACAGAGAGGTATTAGTACTATTCTACCACAAACATTTTGAAAGTGTGACAGAATAACTGAATTCATTTCATTCAAGAGGGGGACCTTACTTGTGTGTGTGCAAGTATGCCAGTCAGATGCCTCTTAAATGAAAGAAAGTTGCTCGTCCAAATTAGGGAAAGTGTACAAGTCTGGGGATGTGCCAGAGCATGTCTTTCAGAGTCCTAAATGGGAGACTTTGGTTGAAATTGAAATTGAAATGTCTGTTTGTTTGAATGTGGTAGAGTAGTAAAAATATCTCTTTATAGAGATAAGCTATGTCTATCTACTGTATAAAAGATTTGAATTTAGCTGGCTTGTATGAGGCCCAAGCTTGAGGCTTTTTGATTGATTAATTAATTATTATTTGACTCTGAGAGATGACTCCACTGGGGGTTAATTACAGGGTATTTTGTGTTCTGTACAAAGCCCAGAATTGAGGCTGACTCTACTTAGGGAGACTCTATTTGTGTGCCTTGTACAAAGCCCAAGGTTGTGGCTAACTGTTGCTAGGGAAAACATTATTTTCTGCCTTGTACAAAGCCCAAGGTTGTGGCGGACTCTTAAATGAATTAAGTATGGATGACTATATGGGGAAAGATCCTAAGTGTTAGGAATCTTTGACACATGAAAGATATGGTTTATCTGCCTTGTACAAAGCCCAAGGTTGTGGCTACTAAGTGATGAAGGACTTACTGGGGAGACTCTATTATCTGCCTTGCACAATGCCCAAGGTTGAGGCTGACTCTTGACAGGGGAGTTTTATTGTTTGGGTGCCTTGTATGAAGCCCAAGGTTGAGGCTAACTGTTTTTGTTGGTTTTGACTCTACTGAGGAGATTTTATTTATTAAAAGACTGTTTCTCTTTGGAAGCTAACCCTTTCCAGGGATTTTGACTCAGCTGGTGAATTTGTCTGTTAAAAAAGACTGACTTTATCATGTTTTTTTGGAGGCTGACCCTTTCCAGGGGTTTTGACTCTTTTGGGGAAATTATCTCCTAAGAGCAATGAGTCTTTGACTTTTTATTAATTGACTTTGGAGGCTAACCCTTTCCAGGGGTTTTTGTTAAATGAAAGAATGTGTGGAAGCTAACCCTTTCCAGGGATTTTGACATTTTAGACAGATGTTGGAGGCTAACCCTTTCCAGGGGTTTTTATTGAAATGAAGGAATGTGTGGAAGCTAACCCTTTCCAGGGATTTTGACATTTTAGACAGATGTTGGAGGCTAACCCTTTCCAGGGGTTTTGACAAAGTGATTGATTTGGGTAGCACTCCATTATTAAGGGATGAAAGGATTGGCAGAAAGATTATCTAGTGGAGACTTCTTGTTTAAAGCCCAAGATGAAGGCTGACTCAATGCTGAGGATGATCAAAACATAGATCCTAGACTCTGCTAAGGAAGATTGATGAAGATAAGGGTGACAGAGACTGTCCATGTCTCTCATTCCAAAAAGTGTACTCAATGTGAAATTGAGACAAACTTAGCTTGTTTAAAGTCTGGTTTAAATTGGAAGAAACTCACCAGGGTAGGCTAAAAGGTGACTAAAGACCTGTTCCTATGTTTATAAGAAACCTGATGGGTCCTTGTATACAAGCTCAAGAGGAAGCTGGAAATGCTTTTAAGAAGCCTGTGGGTCCTTGTACAAAGCCCAAGAGGAGGCTAATCGAGGGTCCTTGTTATAGCACAAGAGAAAGCTATGTGGTTTTGAACTTATTTTGGCTCTAAGCAAATGGGTAAGAGGTTTCACCGGGAATAATTCCTCTTTGGGTGGATGTGTCCTATATTTTGGATTCTAAGGTTTTTACCAAGATGTTTCACCGGGAATAATTCATCTTGGGGGTTTGAACTACAGATCTCTAATTAGGAAAGAGCCTTCACCGGGAAGACATTCTCAATCCTAGGCCATATTCCTATAATATATATATAGTTTAACTGTCCTAAGGTTTATACTCAAACGTAGTTCTAAACTAATATATGCACAGTTTATATTTGACAGTATTTTAAATGAAGACTGTAAATTGAAAGCTTGTAAAGCCTAACCTGGATGGAGTGGAGGCCTTTGAAGAAGTATGTACAGAGCCTCAACAGTATTTTTGTTGTTTTGTTGATAACAGTTGAATATATATGATAAATAGTAAATGGTTTTTGAAAACAGAAGAAGTGAAGATGGACAAAGGTCACATAGGTATCTGAAGAGTTTCACCGGGAATAATGCCCTTCAAATACCAGAAGAATGTTTTGAAAACAGAAAGAAGATTTTGAAAATACAGTTTTGAAAACAAGCTAAGAAGAGAAGGTTTTTGGGACTTACACTCTATTAGAGGCCCAGTACTTTGCAGTACTGGTGCAAAAGCAATTTGAAAATGATCTGGAATGACACAAGGTTTTGTTGTTTGAAAACCCTAATCATTTGATTTTATCAGAGATTGAAAATAGTTTTGAGATTTGACAAAAGTCAACTTAATTAAAGTAAAAATTAAGATTTTTATTTAATTAAGACCTAAATAATTAGGGTTTTATCATAAAATTATTTACAAAGTGATTAGGTTAAAATAAAGTGAGAATATATATTTAAAGTATTTAAGAAAACACTTAAAAACATACTATTTTAAACCTAATTAAAATTCAAGAAATAAATAATATTTTTATGATTTTTTTGATTATTCACAAAATAAGTATATTAAATGATAAGTGTGTGAAAAATGAAGTGAAAATAAATTAATTTGATAGGTTAAATATTTATGTGAAGTTGTGAAGAAAATAAGTGTGAAAAGTGGTAAAAAATATAGAAATGTCTTCACCAAGGCTTGAACTCACGCCCTCTAAGTCACACACACAAAACAAACACCACTGAGCCAACGCGCGTGTGGTGATAGTAACTTGCATCCATTTGGTTATGTTTCAAAACAAGTTGTAAATCTTTGAAAAATAAAAGAAACAAAAAGTCTGGGGCGAGGGGGATTCGAACCCCAGACTTGTGGCATGATGATACTAAGGGCGCATGTGTGGCCACTAGGGCAAGTTGTTTAGTCATTAATAAAACGCATATCACTCAAAATAAAATAAACTCTGCCCTGAGATTTGAATTTTGCGCGCCACCACCATCTTCGTCTTCAACCTCAAGCTCCATGAATTTGAATTTCTGAACTCACTCGTTTCTCAACCATTTGCCACGATGTAAACATGAAACTTGCTCTAAATTCACTCACGATTCTAAATATGTAACTAACATGAATTAATATTAACTACATCTAACTAATTTACCAGAAATCGTGAAGAACCCTAAAATTTCAAAATCAAATTAAATGACTATACTGAAAGATAAATGGATGATGATAGAGGGTTTTCAATCCTCTGATGATGCTGAACAAGATAGAATCGAGATATTTCACAAAGAGTACTTAAATTAAAGAGAGGGAGTTCAGAAACTTACCTCTGAAACTGAAGGTCGTGAGGATGATTGAGAGCAACTGAGCTTGAATGAATGATCTCAATAGCTTCCCTGAGACTCAATGATGCTAACTGGATGCTTATTGTAGCCTGAATCCTTCTGAATTGTTCTATGGACCTCCTTCGATTTCAGCTTCAAGTGAACATGGAGGTTGTTGAATTTGGAGTTACAGGTGAGCTGCAGCCATCTGGTTAGCTTCACTATGACCTGAGGAGTGTGTCTGGATGATTGGCTTGGCTTGAAACCTCCTGAATCACTCCATGGACCTCCAACTGCAAATGCTCCAAAGTGAGAGCAACAATGGTGTTCCTCCACTTACAGAAGTGATCCAGGTGCTTGGATCACCTCAAATGACCTCCCTTGAGATGTTAGAATGCTCACTTCCCAAAGATAAGCTCTGGTTTGAAGAAATCGATTCTTCTTGCCAAAGAACTTTGAAAAACAATGAACAAGAGGAGAGAAAGAGAAAGCAAGTAATATGGTTGCTTTGGTGTATTTTTGAATGAGGAATGCATCTGTATTTATAGGCAAATGGATCAGTATAGCTGCAGAGGAGTGAGCTTCCTTAGTGAAGTTGATTTGCTTTCTTAGCCATGAAGGAATTTTGCAAATATCTCTTATGCAATGATGAGAATTTTGATTCCATTTGATCAATCCCCTAGCCCTCGATTTTGCTTGATCTTAGGGGACAATTCTGAGCCAGAAATGAGCTCTAATTGGTTGGTGAGAAGATTCCTTGGGTGATTCATCAATTTGCCATAAATTCACAAATGTAATCATTACATAATCACATGTTCTTGTTTTTAGAATCTTCTTCAATCCTTATGGCATGGTGAAAATGAATGCATGGCATGGTTTCAGATGTGTTATGGGTCGTGTAGCATCCATAAGAGAGGTTATTTGCACAAAATTTGCAAAGTCCAAAAGTGTCCATGACCTATAATTTTACTTCATGAGGCCAACTTTGAACAAGCATAACTCCTAGCTCAAATTGAATTTGGAGAAGGTTGAACACAATTTGGAAAGCCCTAAACACCTACTTCAAATCATTAGTTTATGTCTTCTTCAGAATCATTTGGGAAATTTGTGAAAAATGAGGTCAAAGTTGGAAGAAAACTAGGTTAAAACACTTAGAAAAATTTCCAAGTGTTTATGACCTAAACTTCAAAATTTCCAAAACTTCATAAATGGTTGATCTTTTGAAAAAAGTTCCTTTGTAAGATGTTGTTTTATTTTGCAAGATCTACAACTTTCATGTTGGAAGTTTTTTGAGTTGTGTAGGTGAAATTTTGAGATCTCACCATGCCTTCAAAAACCCTAATTCCCGACTTTTCGCTCCTTGATGAATTTCTTTGAATTTCTTTGGCCAAATGACTTTGACATCCATATATTGATGATATTGATCTTTGAAAGTCATTTTTTGACCAAAAACCTTAAAAGTCAATGATGATCCTTCACAGTTGACTTTTTCCTGACAAAGTGACTTTTTGGGCTTTTGTGTAGAAATAAGATCTTCTCCCCAAATGGATGATATAAATGGATTATATGGAGGTAGTAGAGATCCTTAAATCATGTCTTGAGTTTTGGATTCATGCCCTGATCAGAAGTCAACTATCTTGGTGAATTAGGTCAAAACCCTAATTTGTCGACCATGTGAAAGTAATGACTGTAGACTTTGAATTGAAGTGTGATGTCCAGTAGACCTTGTAATATGAGTTATTTGAAGATGATTGATGTCTTTGAATGACCCTCTGAGGTTTTTTAGGGTTTCCCAAATGTGATCCCTGATTTCAGTCCTTGATAGGCTCAAAACCCTAATCTGGTGACCTGAGTAAACCTGTACTCATATGACTGGATGTCTAATCAATCATAGGTGAGAAAAGTGAAGTCTTTGAGCCTCATGATTGTATTAGGGACTAATCCTTGTATTGATTGATCCTTTGCCTGAGCTTTCTTGTCTTTGAGCCTCCTTGATTAGGTACCAGATGGAGAAATGACTGCTCTGGGAACTTGTCTTGACCTGATGAAAAATCCTGAAGATATGCCATCTCAGGGGGGTCAAAAATTAGAGTATGACACTTTTATATATATTTATTAACCATCGTTATATATTTATTTATTATTTATATCGACTTTACGTGACCCGTGCGAACGCACGGGTCCTTTACTAGTTAGTAATTGTATATAATTATAATTCAAATCAAGATATTTGTAATTAGTAGTGATAATTATGTAATTATTGAGGCTGTATTATTTATAGAGGAAAAGATAATGCCAGCATTCCGTTGTAGTCTAGTTGGTCAGGATACTTGGCTCTCACTTGAGAGACCCGGGTTCAAGTCCCGGCAACGGAAATTTTTAATGTTTTCTATATGCATTAAGCGTAGCATATAAATGGTTGTGTTATTAGTACTAGTAACCATTTAAAAAAAATAAATAATTGTACCGAAATTAATACATCATCTTCTTTCCTTTCTTCTCAAAAAAATTTGATTATTACTTTAGTTTATTTTTATTTATTTTAAAAAAATTGTAAGTGACTTTTTTCAAAAACAATATAATTGTTTTTTTAGAAATGTGTGCGAGAGAGAGAGGAAGATAGAGAGCATCTAAATTGCATTAATAAACTAATATAATTATTAGCCAAAATATTATATTAAATGAGGGTATTCATATAAAATAAATTGCAACCCAAAATAAGCCATAAAATTGCTTAGAGGTGTTTGCGATGCGGTTTGAGCGATTTTGAGGTGAAAAATATCCGAACCGCAAGAGAAAAAGTGTGCAGTTCTGTTGACATTTATAAATAAATCCGAATCAAATCACATAAAGCTAATGCAGTTTGGGTTGGTTCGGTTTTTTTTAAAATTATTGAGTCATACATACACATTTAGATGACAACATAACTTTTTATTTAGTCATTTATACGTTATCAAATAATAGCAAAAATCGTCATATTTAGACAACAACTTTTCATTTAATATACATAAATAAAATTAGATAAAAGTGGAATAAAAACATAAAAATAGTAGCATAAAACAATATCAAAACATTATAATGAAATAGAAAAAAAGAGAGAAGTGAAAGATTAGAGAAGATGAAAAAGAAAGAATAAAAGATAGGAGAGATTAGAGAATAAAAGGAATATCAAAAACGTAGTTGGAAGAGAGAACAGTAGAATAAAAATAATAAAATGGAAAAGAAAGAACTTAAGAGATGAGAGACTAGAGAAGAAGAGGTGATATGTACATGGAAAAGAAGATGAGAAGAAGGCATGATATCGCTAGGCGAGATTTGAGAAGACTTTAACAGAAACCTTGAGTGCGCGAAATTGAAAAATCATTTGTAATCGTAAGATTAAAGTATAACAGATTTGAATTTGGGTTGGATGTGGGTTGTCAATAAGGAAATATGATATTATTAGTTTCCTACTATATTTTGTATAACTTAAGAAATTAGTAATTGTATATAATTATAATTCAAATCAAGATATTTGTAATTAGTAGTGATAATTATGTAATTATTGAGGCTCTATTATTTATAGAGGAAAAGATAATATCAGCATTCCTTTGTAGTCTAGTTGGTCAGGATACTCGGCTCTCACCTGAGAGACCCAGGTTTTATAAATAAATCCGAATCAAATCACATAAAGCTAATGCAGTTTGGGTTGGTTCGGTTTTTTTTTAAAATTATTGAGTCATACATACACATATAGATGACAACATAACTTTGTATTTAGTCATTTATACGTTATCAAATAATAGCAAAAATCGTCATATTTAGACAACAACTTTTCATTTAATATACATAAATAAAATTAGATAAAAGTGGAATAAAAACATAAAAATAGTAGCATAAAACAATATCAAAACATTATAATGAAATAGAAAAAAAGAGAGAAGTGAAAGATTAGAGAAGATGAAAAAGAAAGAACAAAAGATAGGAGAGATTAGAGAATAAAAGGAATATCAAAAACGTAGTTGGAAGAGAGAACAGTAGAATAAAAATAATAAAATGGAAAAGAAAGAACTTAAGAGATGAGAGACTAGAGAAGAAGAGGTGATATGTACATGGAAAAGAAGATGAGAAGAAGGCATGATATCGCTAGGCGAGATTTGAGAAGACTTAAACTGAAACCTCGAGTGTGCGAAATTGAAAAATCATTTGTAATCGTAAGATTAAAGTATAACAGGTTTGAATTTGGGTTGGATGTGGGTTGTCAATAAGGAAATATGATATTATTAGTTTCCTACTATATTTTGTATAACTTAGGAAATTAGTAATTGTATATAATTATAATTCAAATCAAGATATTTGTAATTAGTAGTGATAATTATGTAATCATTGAGGCTGTATTATTTATAGAGGAAAAGATAATGTCAACATTCCGTTGTAGTCTAGTTGGTCAGGATACTCGGCTCTCACCCGAGAGACCCGGGTTCAAGTCCCGGCAACGGAAATTTTTAATGTTTTCTATATGCATTTGATTATTACTTTAGTTTATTTTTATTTATTTTAAAAAAATTGTAAGTGACTTTTTTCAAAAACAAATATAATTGTTTTTTTTTCTTTTAGAGGGTTTTGGTGTTTGTGGAGAAGAATTGTTTTATTACCTATTGATATTGATATCTTTTTAGAAGTGATGATGTCTTTCATAAATTTAGCAATTATTTAGCAATTATTGTTAGAATATACGGTTACACTTTGTAAATCTATGGAGATTTTTGGTGCTTGTGGAGAAGAAGATAGTGATAGATGAAGAGAAATGTGTGCGAGAGAGAGAGAGAGGAAGATAGAGAGCATCTAAATTGCATTAATAAACTAATATAATTATTAGCCAAAATATTATATTAAATGAGGGTATTCATCTAAAATAAAATGCAACCCAAAATAAGCCATAAAATTGCTTAGAGGTGTTTGCGATGCGGTTTGAGCGATTTTGAGGTGAAAAATATCTGAACCGCAAGAGAAAAAGTGTGCAGTTCTGTTGACTTTTATAAATAAATCCGAATCAAATCACATAAAGCTAATGCAGTTTGGGTTGGTTCGTTTTTTTTTAAAATTATTGAGTCATACATACACATATAGATGACAACATAACTTTGTATTTAGTCATTTATACGTTATCAAATAATAGCAAAAATCGTCATATTTAGACAACAACTTTTTATTTAATATACATAAATAAAATTAGATAAAAGTGGAATAAAAACATAAAAATAGTAGCATAAAACAATATCAAAACATTATAATGAAATAGAAAAAAAGAGAGAAGTGAAAGATTAGAGAAGATGAAAAAGAAAGAACAAAAGATAGGAGAGATTAGAGAATAAAAGGAATATTAAAAACGTAGTTGGAAGAGAGAACAGTAGAATAAAAATAATAAAATGGAAAAGAAAGAAGTTAAGAGATGAGAGACTAGAGAAGAAGAGGTGATATGTACATGGAAAAGAAGATGAGAAGAAGGCGTGATATCGCTAGGCGAGATTTGAGAAGACTTAAACTGAAACCTCGAGTGTGCGAAATTGAAAAATCATTTGTAATCGTAAGATTAAAGTATAACAGGTTTGAATTTGGGTTGGATGTGGGTTGTCAATAAGGAAATATGATATTATTAGTTTCCTACTATATTTTGTATAACTTAGGAAATTAGTAATTGTATATAATTATAATTCAAATCAAGATATTTGTAATTAGTAGTGATAATTATGTAATCATTGAGGCTGTATTATTTATAGAGGAAAAGATAATGTCAGCATTGCGTTGTAGTCTAGTTGGTCAGGATACTCGGCTCTCACCCGAGGGACCCGGGTTCAAGTCCCGGCAACGGAAATTTTTAATGTTTTCTATATGCATTAAGCGTAAGTGACTTTTTTCAAAAACAAATATAATTGTTTTTTTTTTCTTTTAGAGGGTTTTGGTGTTTGTGGAGAAGAATTGTTTTATTACCTATTGATATTGATATCTTTTTAGAAGTGATGAAGTCTTTCATAAATTTAGCAATTATTTAGCAATTATTGTTAGAATATACGGTTACACTTTGTAAATCAATGGAGATTTTTGGTGCTTGTGGAGAAGAAGATAGTGATAGATGAAGAGAAATGTGTGCGAGAGAGAGAGAGGAAGATAGAGAGCATCTAAATTGCATTAATAAACTAATATAATTATTAGCCAAAATATTATATTAAATGAGGGTATTCATATAAAATAAATTGCAACCCAAAATAAGCCATAAAATTGCTTAGAGGTGTTTGCGATGCGGTTTGAGCGATTTTGAGGTGAAAAATATCCGAACCGCAAGAGAAAAAGTGTGCAGTTCTGTTGACTTTTATAAATAAATCCGAATCAAATCACATAAAGCTAATGCAGTTTGGGTTGGTTCGGTTTTTTTTTAAAATTATTGAGTCATACATACACATATAGATGACAACATAACTTTGTATTTAGTCATTTATACGTTATCAAATAATAGCAAAAATCGTCATATTTAGACAACAACTTTTCATTTAATATACATAAATAAAATTAGATAAAAGTGGAATAAAAACATAAAAATAGTAGCATAAAACAATATCAAAACATTATAATGAAATAGATAAAAAGAGAGAAGTGAAAGATTAGAGAAGATGAAAAAGAAAGAACAAAAGATAGGAGAGATTAGAGAACAAAAGGAATATTAAAAACGTAGTTGGAAGAGAGAACAGTAGAATAAAAATAATAAAATGGAAAAGAAAGAACTTAAGAGATGAGAGACTAGAGAAGAAGAGGTGATATGTACATGGAAAAGAAGATGAGAAGAAGGCGTGATATTGCTAGGCGAGATTTGAGAAGACTTAAACTGAAACCTCGAGTGTGCGAAATTGAAAAATCATTTGTAATCGTAAGATTAAAGTATAACAGGTTTGAATTTGGGTTGGATGTGGGTTGTCAATAAGGAAATATGATATTATTAGTTTCCTACTATATTTTGTATAACTTAGGAAATTAGTAATTGTATATAATTATAATTCAAATCAAGATATTTGTAATTAGTAGTGATAATTATGTAATCATTGAGGCTGTATTATTTATAGAGGAAAAGATAATGTCAGCATTCCGTTGTAGTCTAGTTGGTCAGGATACTCGGCTTTCACCCGAGAGACCTGGGTTCAAGTCCCGGCAACGGAAATTTTTAATGTTTTCTATATGCATTAAGCATAGCATAGTACTGGTAACCATTTAAAAAAATAAATAATTGTACCGAAATTAATACATCCTCTTCTTTCCTTTCTTCTCAAAAAAATTTGATTATTACTTTAGTTTATTTTTATTTATTTTAAAAAAATTGTAAGTGACTTTTTTCAAAAACAAATATAATTGTTTTTTTTTCTTTTAGAGGGTTTTGGTGTTTGTGGAGAAGAATTGTTTTATTACCTATTGATATTGATATCTTTTTAGAAGTGATGATGTCTTTCATAAATTTAACAATTATTTAGCAATTATTGTTAGAATATACGGTTACAATTTGTAAATCAATGGAGATTTTTGGTGCTTGTGGAGAAGAAGATAGTGATAGATGAAGAGAAATGTGTGCGAGAGAGAGAGGAAGATAGAGAGCATCTAAATTGCATTAATAAACTAATATAATTATTAGCCAAAATATTATATTAAATGAGGGTATTCATATAAAATAAATTGCAACCCAAAATAAGCCATAAAATTGCTTAGAGGTGTTTGCGATGCGGTTTGAGCGATTTTGAGGTGAAAAATATCCGAACCGCAAGAGAAAAAGTGTGCAGTTCTGTTGACTTTTATAAATAAATCCGAATCAAATCACATAAAGCTAATGCAGTTTGGGTTGGTTCGTTTTTTTTTTTAAATTATTGAGTCATACATACACATATAGATGACAACATAACTTTGTATTTAGTCATTTATACGTTATCAAATAATAGCAAAAATCGTCATATTTAGACAACAACTTTTCATTTAATATACATAAATAAAATTAGATAAAAGTGGAATAAAAACATAAAAATAGTAGCATAAAACAATATCAAAACATTATAATGAAATAGAAAAAAAGAGAGAAGTGAAAGATTAGAGAAGATGAAAAAGAAAGAACAAAAGATAGGAGAGATTAGAGAATAAAAGGAATATCAAAAACGTAGTTGGAAGAGAGAACAATAGAATAAAAATAATAAAATGGAAAAGAAAGAACTTAAGAGATGAGAGACTAGAGAAGAAGAGGTGATATGTACATGGAAAAGAAGATGAGAAGAAGGCGTGATATCGCTAGGCGAGATTTGAGAAGACTTAAACTGAAACCTCGAGTGTGCGAAATTGAAAAATCATTTGTAATCGTAAGATTAAAGTATAATAGGTTTGAATTTGGGTTGAATGTGGGTTGTCAATAAGGAAATATGATATTATTAGTTTCCTACTATATTTTGTATAACTTAGGAAATTAGTAATTGTATATAATTATAATTCAAATCAAGATATTTGTAATTAGTAGTGATAATTATGTAATCATTGAGGCTGTATTATTTATAGAGGAAAAGATAATGTCAGCATTCCGTTGTAGTCTAGTTGGTCAGGATACTCGGCTCTCACCCGAGAGACTCGGGTTCAAGTCCCGGCAACGGAAATTTTTAATGTTTTCTATATGCATTAAGCGTAGCATATAAATGGTTGTGTTATTAGTACTGGTAACCATTTAAAAAAATAAATAATTGTACCGAAATTAATACATCCTCTTCTTTCCTTTCTTCTCAAAAAAATTTGATTATTACTTTAGTTTATTTTTATTTATTTTAAAAAAATTGTAAGTGACTTTTTTCAAAAACAAATATAATTGTTTTTTTTTTCTTTTAGAGGGTTTTGGTGTTTGTGGAGAAGAATTGTTTTATTACCTATTGATATTGATATCTTTTTAGAAGTGATGAAGTCTTTCATAAATTTAGCAATTATTTAGCAATTATTGTTAGAATATACGGTTACACTTTGTAAATCAATGGAGATTTTTGGTGCTTGTGGAGAAGAAGATAGTGATAGATGAAGAGAAATGTGTGCGAGAGAGAGAGAGAGGAAGATAGAGAGCATCTAAATTGCATTAATAAACTAATATAATTATTAGCCAAAATATTATATTAAATGAGGGTATTCATATAAAATAAATTGCAACCCAAAATAAGCCATAAAATTGCTTAGAGGTGTTTGCGATGCGGTTTGAGCGATTTTGAGGTGAAAAATATCCGAACCGCAAGAGAAAAAGTGTGCAGTTCTGTTGACTTTTATAAATAAATCCGAATCAAATCACAAAAAGCTAATGCAGTTTGGGTTGGTTCGGTTTTTTTTTAAAATTATTGAGTCATACATACACATATAGATGACAACATAACTTTGTATTTAGTCATTTATACGTTATCAAATAATAGCAAAAATCGTCATATTTAGACAACAACTTTTCATTTAATATACATAAATAAAATTAGATAAAAGTGGAATAAAAACATAAAAATAGTAGCATAAAACAATATCAAAACATTATAATGAAATAGATAAAAAGAGAGAAGTGAAAGATTAGAGAAGATGAAAAAGAAAGAACAAAAGATAGGAGAGATTAGAGAACAAAAGGAATATTAAAAACGTAGTTGGAAGAGAGAACAGTAGAATAAAAATAATAAAATGGAAAAGAAAGAACTTAAGAGATGAGAGACTAGAGAAGAAGAGGTGATATGTACATGGAAAAGAAGATGAGAAGAAGGCGTGATATTGCTAGGCGAGATTTGAGAAGACTTAAACTGAAACCTCGAGTGTGCGAAATTGAAAAATCATTTGTAATCGTAAGATTAAAGTATAACAGGTTTGAATTTGGGTTGGATGTGGGTTGTCAATAAGGAAATATGATATTATTAGTTTCCTACTATATTTTGTATAACTTAGGAAATTAGTAATTGTATATAATTATAATTCAAATCAAGATATTTGTAATTAGTAGTGATAATTATGTAATCATTGAGGCTGTATTATTTATAGAGGAAAAGATAATGTCAGCATTCCGTTGTAGTCTAGTTGGTCAGGATACTCGGCTCTCACCCGAGAGACCTGGGTTCAAGTCCCGGCAACGGAAATTTTTAATGTTTTCTATATGCATTAAGCGTAGCATAGTACTGGTAACCATTTAAAAAAATAAATAATTGTACCGAAATTAATACATCCTCTTCTTTCCTTTCTTCTCAAAAAAATTTGATTATTACTTTAGTTTATTTTTATTTATTTTAAAAAAATTGTAAGTGACTTTTTTCAAAAACAAATATAATTGTTTTTTTTTCTTTTAGAGGGTTTTGGTGTTTGTGGAGAAGAATTGTTTTATTACCTATTGATATTGATATCTTTTTAGAAGTGATGATGTCTTTCATAAATTTAACAATTATTTAGCAATTATTGTTAGAATATACGGTTACACTTTGTAAATCAATGGAGATTTTTGGTGCTTGTGGAGAAGAAGATAGTGATAGATGAAGAGAAATGTGTGCGAGAGAGAGAGGAAGATAGAGAGCATCTAAATTGCATTAATAAACTAATATAATTATTAGCCAAAATATTATATTAAATGAGGGTATTCATATAAAATAAATTGCAACCCAAAATAAGCCATAAAATTGCTTAGAGGTGTTTGCGATGCGGTTTGAGCGATTTTGAGGTGAAAAATATCCGAACCGCAAGAGAAAAAGTGTGCAGTTCTGTTGACTTTTATAAATAAATCCGAATCAAATCACATAAAGCTAATGCAGTTTGGGTTGGTTCGTTTTTTTTTTTAAATTATTGAGTCATACATACACATATAGATGACAACATAACTTTGTATTTAGTCATTTATACGTTATCAAATAATAGCAAAAATCGTCATATTTAGACAACAACTTTTCATTTAATATACATAAATAAAATTAGATAAAAGTGGAATAAAAACATAAAAATAGTAGCATAAAACAATATCAAAACATTATAATGAAATAGAAAAAAAGAGAGAAGTGAAAGATTAGAGAAGATGAAAAAGAAAGAACAAAAGATAGGAGAGATTAGAGAATAAAAGGAATATCAAAAACGTAGTTGGAAGAGAGAACAATAGAATAAAAATAATAAAATGGAAAAGAAAGAACTTAAGAGATGAGAGACTAGAGAAGAAGAGGTGATATGTACATGGAAAAGAAGATGAGAAGAAGGCGTGATATCGCTAGGCGAGATTTGAGAAGACTTAAACTGAAACCTCGAGTGTGCGAAATTGAAAAATCATTTGTAATCGTAAGATTAAAGTATAATAGGTTTGAATTTGGGTTGAATGTGGGTTGTCAATAAGGAAATATGATATTATTAGTTTCCTACTATATTTTGTATAACTTAGGAAATTAGTAATTGTATATAATTATAATTCAAATCAAGATATTTGTAATTAGTAGTGATAATTATGTAATCATTGAGGCTGTATTATTTATAGAGGAAAAGATAATGTCAGCATTCCGTTGTAGTCTAGTTGGTCAGGATACTCGGCTCTCACCCGAGAGACCCGGGTTCAAGTCCCGGCAACGGAAATTTTTAATGTTTTCTATATGCATTAAGCGTAGCATATAAATGGTTGTGTTACTAGTACTGGTAACCATTTAAAAAAATAAATAATTGTACCGAAATTAATACATCCTCTTCTTTCCTTTCTTCTCTAAAAAATTTGATTATTACTTTAGTTTATTTTTATTTATTTTAAAAAAATTGTAAGTGACTATTTTCAAAAACAAATATAATTGTTTTTTTTTCTTTTAGAGGGTTTTGGTGTTTGTGGAGAAGAATTGTTTTATTACCTATTGATATTGATATCTTTTTAGAAGTGACGATGTCTTTCATAAATTTAGCAATTATTTAGCAATTATTGTTAGAATATACGGTTACACTTTGTAAATCAATGGAGATTTTTGGTGCTTGTGGAGAAGAAGATAGTGATAGATGAAGAGAAATGTGTGCGAGAGAGAGAGAGGAAGATAGAGAGCATCTAAATTGCATTAATAAACTAATGTAATTATTAGCCAAAATATTATATTAAATGAGGGTATTCATATAAAATAAATTGCAACCCAAAATAAGCCATAAAATTGCTTAGAGGTGTTTGCGATGCGGTTTGAGTGATTTTGAGGTGAAAAATATCCGAACCGCAAGAGAAAAAGTGTGCAGTTCTGTTGACTTTTATAAATAAATCCGAATCAAATCACATAAAGCTAATGCAGTTTGGGTTGGTTCAGTTTTTTTTTAAAATTATTGAGTCATACATACACATATAGATGACAACATAACTTTGTATTTAGTCATTTATATGTTATCAAATAATAGCAGAAATCGTCATATTTAGACAACAACTTTTCATTTAATATACATAAATAAAATTAGATAAAAGTGGAATAAAAACATAAAAATAGTAGCATAAAACAATATCAAAACATTATAATGAAATAGAAAAAAAGAGAGAAGTGAAAGATTAGAGAAGATGAAAAAGAAAGAACAAAAGATAGGAGAGATTAGAGAATAAAAGAAATATTAAAAACGTAGTTGGAAGAGAGAACAGTAGAATAAAAATAATAAAATGGAAAAGAAAGAACTTAAGAGATGAGAGACTAGAGAAGAAGAGGTGATATGTACATGGAAAAGAAGATGAGAAGAAGGCGTGATATTGCTAGGCGAGATTTGAGAAGACTTAAACTGAAACCTCGAGTGTGCGAAATTGAAAAATCATTTGTAATCGTAAGATTAAAGTATAACAGGTTTGAATTTGGGTTGGATGTGGGTTGTCAATAAGGAAATATGATATTATTAGTTTCCTACTATATTTTGTATAACTTAGGAAATTAGTAATTGTATATAATTATAATTCAAATCAAGATATTTGTAATTAGTAGTGTTAATTATGTAATCATTGAGGCTGTATTATTTATAGAGGAAAAGATAATGTCAGCATTCTGTTGTAGTCTAGTTGGTCAGGATACTTGGCTCTCACCCGAGAGACCCGGGTTCAAGTCCCGGCTACGGAAATTTTTAATGTTTTCTATATGCATTAAGCGTAGCATATAAATGGTTGTGTTATTAGTACTGGTAACCATTTAAAAAAATAAATAATAGTACCGAAATTAATACATCCTCTTCTTTCCTTTCTTCTCAAAAAAATTTGATTATTACGTTAGTTTATTTTTATTTATTTTAAAAAAATTGTAAGTGACTTTTTTCAAAAACAAATATAATTGTTTTTTTTTCTTTTAGAGGGTTTTGGTGATTGTGGAGAAGAATTGTTTTATTATCTATTGATATTGATATCTTTTTAGAAGTGATGATGTCTTTCATAAATTTAGCAATTATTTAGCAATTATTGTTAGAATATACGGTTACACTTTGTAAATCAATGGAGATTTTTGGTGCTTGTAGAGAAGAAGATAGTGATAGATGAAGAGAAATGTGTGCGAGAGAGAGAGGAAGATAGAGAGCATCTAAATTGCATTAATAAACTAATATAATTATTAGCCAAAATATTATATTAAATGAGGGTATTCATATAAAATAAATTGCAAACCAAAATAAGCCATAAAATTGCTTAGAGGTGTTTGCGATGCGATTTGAGCGATTTTGAGGTGAAAAATATCCGAAGCGCAAGAGAAAAAGTGTGCAGTTCTGTTGACTTTTATAAATAAATCCGAATCAAATCACATAAAGCTAATGCAGTTTGGGTTGGTTCGATTTTTTTTAAAATTATTGAGTCATACATACACATATAGATGACAACATAACTTTGTATTTAGTCATTTATACGTTATCAAATAATAGCAAAAATCGTCATATTTAGACAACAACTTTTCATTTAATATACATAAATAAAATTAGATAAAAGTGGAATAAAAACATAAAAATAGTAGCATAAAACAATATCAAAACATTATAATGAAATAGAAAAAAAGAGAGAAGTGAAAGATTAGAGAAGATGAAAAAGAAAGAACAAAAGATAGGAGAGATTAGAGAATAAAAGAAATATTAAAAACGTAGTTGGAAGAGAGAACAGTAGAATAAAAATAATAAAATGGAAAAGAAAGAACTTAAGAGATGAGAGACTAGAGAAGAAGAGGTGATATGTACATGGAAAAGAAGATGAGAAGAAGGCGTGATATTGCTAGGCGAGATTTGAGAAGACTTAAACTGAAACCTCGAGTGTGCGAAATTGAAAAATCATTTGTAATCGTAAGATTAAAGTATAACAGGTTTGAATTTGGGTTGGATGTGGGTTGTCAATAAGGAAATATGATATTATTAGTTTCCTACTATATTTTGTATAACTTAGGAAATTAGTAATTGTATATAATTATAATTCAAATCAAGATATTTGTAATTAGTAGTGATAATTATGTAATTATTGGGGCTGTATTATTTATAGAGGAAAAGATAATGAAAGAGGCATCAAGCCAGAATTTGTTTTGACACGGTATCAAGAGCTCTTGAATCTTGAACCGTGATTTTTTTCCTCTTAGTTCTCTGGTCTTGTTAGTTTTTTATAAAAAAAAACCCTTAGAGGAGTAACAACTACTGCAATAGTAGTTGATCAACTCTTTTTGTTCCTTGCGCACGAGTATTGTGCGATCTATTTTTGATCACTTCGTTTCGTTATTCGCCGTTTTCTCATGGAAAAAGAGAACTTCTTCTGTGTTCGTTTTACGGCCAAAAATTATGCTGCTTGAGAGTTTCAATTTAGGATGTACGTGAAAGGAAAAGGTGTGTGGGGCCATGTTGATGGTACTTCAACACTTCCAACTGACAAAACTGCATTGGAGGCATGGCATACAAAGGATGCTCAAATTATATCTTGGATTCTCGCGTACATCGAACCCCACATGGTTAATAATCTGCGTTCCTATTCTACTGCTAAGGACATGTGGGATTACCTGAAGCGCATTTACAACCAAAACAATGATGCAAAAAGATTCCAGTTGGAACTTGACATAGCTAATTATCGTCAAAGCGGTCTTTCGATTCAAGACTACTATTCTGGGTTCCTTAATCTGTGGGCTGAACATTCAATTATTTTACATGGTGATCTTTCTGGGGCCGCACTCATTGTTGTTCAAACTATTTATGAAGTCAGCAAGCGGGATCAGTTTTTAATGAAACTTAGACCAGAATTTGAAGCTGTACGTGCTGGACTGCTGAATCGATCTCCACCTCCTTCTTTAGATGTGTGTCTTGGAGAATTACTGCGGGAGGAGCAGCGTCTGTTAACTCAAGGGGCCATGTCAAACGACAATACTACTATGGATGTCGTTTCTGTGGCCTATTCTGCCCAAAGTAAAGGGAAATCGCGTGATATGAAGCAAGTTCAATGTTTTTCCTGCAAACAGTTTGGCCACATTGCTCGCAATTGTAACAAGAAATTTTGTAACTACTGTAAGCAACATGGTCACATCATTGCAGAATGCCTGACCTGGCCCAAAAAGAGACCAGTGCAGGCCTTTCATGCCAATAGGCCAGACCTATGCCGCTGCTGCCTCCAACAATGTTGTTGCTGCCTTGACTCCAGAAAGTGTGCAACAAATGGTACTCTCTGCCCTCTCTGCCTTAGGCATCCAAGGTAATTATTACACTGCCTCTCCACCTTGGTTTATTGATTCCGGGGCCTCCAATCACATGACTGGCTCCCTTGAAAATTTGCATAATGTTCACACATACAACGGCACCGAAAAATTCAGATTGCAGATGGTAATACTCTTCCTATAAGTGTTGTTGGTGACATTAATTCCTCTTTTCGGGATGTGTTTGTATCCCCTGGACTTGTTTCAAATTTGATTTCAGTTGGACAATTGGTGGATAATAATTGCGATGTTAATTTCTCTCGTGCTGGTTGTTCTGTGCAGGATCACGTGTCGGGGAAAGTGATCGCGAGGGGGCATAAAGTGGGTTGTTTGTTTCCTCTCCAGTTTAATTCTAGTAATGTTTCTTTTACTTGTAATAATGTTCCTCATCAATGTGAGGATTGGCATAGAAAGTTGGGTCACCCGAATTCTGTCGTTTTCTCTCATTTAATAAAAAGTGGATTGATTGGAAACAAGACAGTTATGTCTAGTTCTTCCATTCCTTGTGTTGTTTGCAAACTTGGTAAAAGTAAAACTCTTCCTTTTTCTTCTCCTACTCACCGTGCTACCAAATGTTTTGATGTTATTCATAGTGATGTTTAGGGTATGTCTCCTATTTTATCTCATGCTAAATATAAATATTTTGTGGCGTGTATAGATGACTATAGTCGATTTACTTGGTTATATTTATTACGCTCTAAAGCTGAGGTTTTCACTATGTTTAAGAACTTTGTGGCATATCTTGAGAACCAATTTCAAACCAGCATTAAGATTTTACGCACTGGCTCGGGAGGAGAGTATACCTCTCACGAGTTTCAAAAATACTTACAGCAAAAACGAATTATTTTTCAACGGTCTTGTCCTTATACACCTCAACAAAATGGCATTGCTGAACGCAAAAACCGGCACTTGCTTGATGTTACAAGAACATTACTGCTTCAAGCCTCTGTTCCATCAAAATTTTGGGTTGAAGCTTTGTCCACCGATGTTTTATTGATCAACCGTCTTCCATCTCAGGTTCTAGATTTGATACACCTTTCTTTCGTCTTTTTAACACTCATCCCAATTATCATAATCTTCACACTTTCGGTTGTGTATGTTTTCTTCACTTATCGCCTCGTGAATGTCATAAGCTTGAGGCACAATCTGTCCAATGTGCATTTATGGGATATAGTCTTAATCAAAAAGGATTCTTGTGTTATGATGCCTCTGCACATCGCATCCGTATTTCTCGCTATGTGATTTTCTTTGATCATCAATTCTTTTTCCCGCATCTTTCCCATAATTCTTATGATGTTTCTATTCTACCCAATTTCCAAGAGGTCTCTCGGTCTATAAAGCGTTTTAAACCCGGACTTGTGTATGTTAGGCGCTCCCCGCCACTTCTCAACACTGATCCGCCACCTGAACCTGCGCTAGAACCACTGCGGAAATCCACAAGAGAGTCTCACCCCCCAGATAGGTATGGTTCTTGGCATACTTCTTTATCTACCACCTGATCGAATATAGTTGTTCCTACATGTTATTCACAGGCAGTTAAAGACCCATGTTGGGTTAAAGCAATGCAAGATGAACTACAAGCACTCCAGGATAACTTTACTTGGGACGTTGTCTCTTGTCCACCTGATGTGAAGCCCATAGGTTGCAAATGGGTATATTCTCTGAAGTTGAATTCTGATGGTTCTCTCAATCGTTACAAGGCTCGCTTGGTCGCTTTGGGAAACAAACAAGAATATAGAATAAACTATGATGAGACGTTTGCTCCTGTAGCCAAGATGACTACCATTAGAACAATGCTTTCTATTGCTGCTTCTGCAGGCTGGTCCCTTCATCAAATGGATGTGAAGAATGTTTTTCTTCATGGGGACCTTGAATAAAATATTTGGGGACCTTGAAGAAAATATTTATATGACTTCTCCTCAGGGTCTATTTTCATCCTCTCCAGGTGTTTGCAAGCTTAAACGCTCTTTATATGGCCTGCGACAAGCTCCTCGGGCATGGTATGAAAAATTTCTATCTATTGTTCTTGGATTTTCTTTTACTCAAAGTCAATATGAGTCCTCCTTATTCATCCATCGCACGACTACTGGAATTGTGCTTCTTCTTATTTATGTTGATGACATGGTCATTACTGGTTCTAATCAAGTGGCCATACAACAACTTAAACAACAACTTCAAGCCTCATTTCAGATGAAAGATCTTGGTTGCCTGCATTATTTCTTGGGTCTTGAAGTTCATTCTAATTCCAATGGCATTTTTCTTCATCAACACAAGTATACTACAGATCTAATCTCCTTGGCGGGGCTCCAATCTGCTGCTCCGGTGGATACTCCTCTTGAAGTTAACGTCAAATACCATCGTGATGAGGGTGATCTTTTGCCTGGTACACTTTTATATCGTCAACTAGTGGGGAGTCTTAATTATCTAACAATTACGCGCCCCGACATCTCATTTGCAGTCCAACAAGTCAGTCAATTTAGGCACACTCCTCGACACCTTCATTTGGCTGTTGTTCGTCGCATCATTCGTTGCTTGAAAGGTAGCTCTCACCGTGGCCTCTTCTTTCCTATTGGATCATCCATTGATTTGGTTGGCTATAACGATGCTGATTGGGCAGGTTGTCCTGATACTCGACGATATGTCACCGGTTGGTGCATGTTTCTTGGTTCCGCTTTAATTTCTTGGAAAAGTAAAAAAACAAGCACGAGTTTCCAAGTCCTCCACTGAATCTGAATATCGAGCTATGCCAACAGCCTGTTCGGAAATTATTTGGCTTCATGGTCTTCTAACTGACCTTGGTTTCTCTCAGCAAACAGCAATACCTCTCTATGCTGACAATACTAGTGCTATTCAAATTGCTGCCAATCCTGTTTTTCACGAACGAACTAAGCATATCGAGGTGGATTGTCATTCTATTCGGGAAGCCTTTGAGAATCACACTATATCTCTTCCGCATGTCACCTCACAACTTCAGCTTGCTGATATATTCACCAAGGCTTTTCCTCGTCCTCGACATCAATTTCTCGTTAGCAAATTGATGATGCTTGACAAGGCGCATCAATTTGAGGGGGAATGTCAATAAGGAAATATGATATTATTAGTTTCCTATTATATTTTATATAACTTAGGAAATTAGTAATTGTATATAATTATAATTCAAATCAAGATATTTGTAATTAGTAGTGATAATTATGTAATTATTGAGGCTGTATGTATTATTTATAGAGGAAAAGATAATGAAAGAGGCATCAAGCCATAATTTGTTTTGACATGGGTTAAGTGAATGTTGGTTGTAACGTAATGCGGTTTGGTTCGATTTATAAATTACAAACCGCAAGCCAAATCAAACCGTGAGGTTTTGTTAAAAATGACCCAAATACATCCGAACCATAAGCGATTTTTTACGGTTTAAGTTTGGTTCGGTTCAATTTTATGGTTTTATATTGGACCAGTTTAGTTTTGAACACCCCTAAAATTGTCTAAAAACCCAAAATTTTGACTGGTAACCAATTACCACTGAAGCATAACCAAAAATAAAAACAAAACACCTCAGGTGTAACAGGTTACCACTTTTACGGTAGCCGGTTACATTAACTCCAGAACAACTTATCAGGTATCAAAAGCATTTTTTGACCCTGTAACCGGTTACCACCCCGCAGTAATAGGGTGCAACACTTGAATTATTGAAAATTCATCTATTTATGAGCATTTTCTCTAGTAATTTAGGATATCAAATGTTTTGGAAGTTTTTGAACACATCCACAAAATATTTCCAAACTCTTGTCATCTTTTTGTTCAAGAAATCTATGATGATAAAGATGTCTTATCTCTGACCTCGACAACTTTTTGGTTGGTTCTTCTTAAACATTTTTCTCTTTTTCAACAAGCTCTCGAATTTCCATCTCCACGCTTGTGAAGTCGAGATATGTTTCACTCACATTTATTGTTTCTTTGAGAGGTTGTTCTCTGATAGCTTCATGGCATCTTGTAGTAATAACATTTACGATGTTATGCTTTATTGGATTTATAATTGTGGTGCTTACTTGAGATGGTTGTGAGAGCTACTGAGCCAACTTATCAATTTAAATCTCCATATATTTAATTGATGCATAGGTGGGGAAAATTATTTGAGCATGGGAAAATTATTTGAGCAAACATCTTTTCATATGAAGAGTTAAATTATGAAAATGAACATAAAGGGCAATGACACAAAGAACCTTAAGGGAGATCTAGTGACTCAACTTGAATGACGAAGTTTTAGAACTAGCACTCTAAACAAAAATCTATTGAAAACATTCTTGGTATTGATTGTGGAACTCCAAGTGGGAAAGTCTACAACGATAGCGTGAAAGAGAATTTAGGCACCAGAAGAATACCTATTTGCTTGGAACATACTAGTTTTTCCAAAAGATAAGTGTTTGCATCCTGGCCGCTATGATTCCGAGGCCATCCATGATTTTTTGGGGAGCAATTTTTTTTCCAATTAACTAAACCAATGAAACATGGTATTAAAGTTCAATAATAAGATCATTGGTCTTTAGGGATATATCAACAATGTTTTGGGTGGCGACTCTATCAATGTCTTTAAGAAGCCACGTGTATCTGCTTTTATCTATGTGATTACCATTAACATGATACGACCAAATAAAAATACCCTCAATGTTCTTGTTGAAGGTAAGATCCACATTGCTAACTTCAAAAGTAACATCTAGGGAATGGTAATAAAATCATAAACATAAATATCTAAAATATTTTTGGAGTATTAATATGTTTTAATTAAAAACATAGTTCTAAACATATGAAAAATACATAAAAAGAAAACTTTGTCCTAACAATATATATTTTTTTGGTATTTTAAATAAGAGATTGGAAAAATAAATTCTATACTTAAATTAAAATACTAAATCCCCTTTTAAAGAAAATATTTAAATGAAACTAAAAGAGAATTATTAGGCCACGGAGTGTCAAAAACCGGAATGGGGAGAAAAGCCCAAAAACTGAAATAATAAAATAAAAAAAGTTTGAGCCGGACCGGGTCTAACAAAGAAGGTTGTTTTTTTTAGAAAAAACCTAAAACAGATCGAAGAGGGCCAGCGGCGCCTCTCTCTCACTCTATCGTTCTACTTGCTCTTGTTTTCTTTGCTTCCATGAAACAAAACAAACAATTGAGCGTACAAGTTGGCATGGATTGTCGTTCTGAGCATGAAACTTATCATCAATTTTGCAGCTAATCCCAGGTTGAAGCCAAGAACCAACGATACCCGTACACGGTTTCTAACAATTGTCAAGGGATTATTACTTAGCTCAGTGTGAATCAATTTGTGCACCGTGCTACCTCCCTTCCGGAACTCCCTCCCAGGTAAATTCTTCTCATATACGTCTATTCTTATGTCACTGTGAATCAATTTGTTTATTCCTTTATTTTTAATCTATAATATAAGAAATATATATGTCATGGAAAAGACTCTTATGCCCACTGCCACGTGTCAAATTGTGTCTCATTTTAATAAAATAATAATAATAATTACTTCTCAAGATGTGTTTTATTCCATATATATATATATATATATATATATATTGGGCAAACAAGAAAGAGTAGCACCTATATCATATTTTATTCATATTAACAACAAAACATCTGAGTTCAGTTTCAGTCTTTAACCTAACGTTGGAACACCATGTCGTCAACCGAGTCCGATGATGCCATACGACGTCGTAACAATGCCGTCAAAGATTATCGCAGAAAGCTTCTCAATCACAAGGAACTCGATTCCCGAATTCGATCAGGTGAACACCAAAACCCTAATTATTTCTCTTTAATTATTATTACTATTATTCACATTCTCTTATTTCATTGATTTTTCGAATATTTTTTTACTGTGCGAATTGCTATTTCTTTGTTGTTTTTCATTGAATTTATGTTGTCTTGTGTTCAGTTAGAGAGAAATTGCGGAATGCGAAGAAGGATTTCAATAAAACAGAGGATGATTTGAAGTCTTTTCAGAGTGTTGGTCAAATTGTTGGCGAGGTTCTTAGGCCTCTTGATGATCAACGCAGTAAGATTCATTTATCGTGCATTTTACCTATAATGAATCTACATTACATGTATGTTTTTTTGTATGATTGAGTAAGTTTAGCATGTTTTATGAATTGGGTGTTTGGTGATTCGGTTAAATTTAGGTTATGATTGTTTGAATTAGTGGAAATGGGATTGGGGTGGATAGTGTTCCGTGCTGGAACCCGAGTTGTTTGGTGAACGGTGCAGGAAAATCTTGATATGGTGGAGCAAGTTTTTGGTGTGGCAGAGAGGGGGCTGACCTGCAAGGTTAGCACTCCAACGCTCATGTTAGTGAGAGAGAATGAAAAGTGATTTGAGAGTGATAATGAATTTGGATACCTAAGAGTGATGCCTCAGGGTGCGGAGTTGTCTACTTTTGGCAAGAATGAGGGAACACCTGTTCGCGTTCGCTTCCTTTGCTTTGTGAGCGGCGTAGAACAGATAGGTTTTGATTTTTTACTACTTGTGGCTTATTAGAAGATGGGAAATCACTTTCAACTCACCTTCGTGCCATGTGTTGTAAATTACTACTGGAATTCCATTTTCAAACTTCACACATTTATGATTGTAGCAAACAAACGAGTGCAAAGTGATTTGCATTCTAAGCTGTGTTGTCAACTATCGACTATAGCATAGTAGAATCTACCAATTTTCTATTGTTTCGCAGTGGCTATGCGGGTCTATAGGATTGTAGTGTAGCGGAATGTGAACAAACCACTATTCTTCGCAACTCACTATTGACAACACTTATTCTAAGGGCTAGCTTGGTTTGAGAATGTTTTGCCATTTTCATACAAATTTTGGAAAACATTATGATATTCTTGTATTTAGAATTGAGGATGGAAATGATATTTAGTTTTTCACCTTCCCAATATTTACCTGCTCGAACAAGCATAACCTTTATTTATGCATTGTTGTTTTTCTTTTGTAAACTCTATTATGATTGTTCTTCTCTTAGTCATGAATTAGTGGATTGGTTGAAGATGGATCATCTAAGCAGTGCATTTTACTTGAATGTTTTTAGTGATTGTTAAAGCGAGCAGTGGACCAAGGTATGTTGTGGGCTGTCGTAGTAAGGTGGACAAGGAGAAGCTGGCTTCAGGAACTCGAGTTGTGCTGGATATGACTACACTAACCATTATGCGAATTCTTCCCCGTGAAGTATATACCCCATCCATCATCTAATCTTGGACTTTTTTTGTGCTCATGATAACCCCTTTTACAGTGATGTCATGTTTGTGTTTTAATCACTATCACTATTTAATAGGTTGACCCAGTTGTGTATAATATGCTACACGAAGACCCTGGGAATGTTAGCTATTCTGCAGTTGGAGGGCTTTCAGATCAGATTCGAGAACTAAGGGAATCAATTGAACTGCCTCTAATGAATCCCGAGCTTTTTCTTAGGGTTGGAATCAAACCACCGAAGGTAAGGATATACTGACATTTCTATGACTTATGACTAACTATTTATTAAAGGAAAAGTAACTAAATTTACTTCTCTCAGGGTGTTCTTCTCTATGGACCTCCTGGAACTGGGAAGACATTATTAGCGAGAGCAATTGCCAGCAATATTGAAGCTAACTTCTTGAAGGTTGTATTTTGTTCTTTGCGCTCTGTGCACCAAATGCTTGATGTGTCATTTTAATCAAAGTTATACTTCATTTCAGGTTGTATCCAGTGCTATAATTGATAAGTATATTGGTGAAAGTTCAAGACTGATTAGGGAAATGTTTGGATATGCTCGTGATCATCAGGTAGGAAGAACTTTTATTCCGTCAAACTGGTTTTCATTCTAAATACCTACTCAGAATTGATTTTTACTGTTTCTATCGTTTTGTTTAGCCTTGCATCATATTCATGGATGAGATTGATGCCATTGGTGGACGGCGTTTCAGTGAGGGAACAAGTGCTGATCGGGAAATTCAAAGAACCCTCATGGAGCTTCTTAACCAGCTAGATGGATTTGATCAGCTTGGAAAGGTGATTCCCATCCTGTTGATTATTCTTAACGTTTTGGAGATCTACACTAACTAGAAAGTTGATTACATTTATTGGCTTTTTCTTTGTTGCTTCCATAATCTCTACATAAAATAGCGGCTTAACTTTGATGTTATATCTAGGTTAAAATTATTATGGCTACAAATAGGCCTGATGTTCTTGACCCTGCCCTTCTTCGCCCGGGCCGACTTGATCGGAAAATTGAAATTCCACTACCAAATGAGCAGTCCAGGATGGAAGTCCTCAAAATCCATGCTGCTGGAATTGCAAAGCATGGTGAAATTGATTATGAAGCAGTTGTTAAGCTTGCTGAGGTACAGTAAAAAAAGCAGAAGTTTTAAGGATACTCATGCATGTTGAAATATATTTCACCTTCTGTTCCTTATGGTTCTATGTATTTTATTGACTTCAGGGGTTCAATGGTGCTGATCTTCGTAATGTTTGCACTGAAGCTGGGATGGCTGCCATTCGTGCAGAACGTGATTATGTAATTCATGAAGATTTCATGAAGGTAAAGTGCTTACATTTCATAACACTTAATAGATCCTTTAAGTTTCATAAATTTTGGAGTAGGATGCCTATCTGAAATTCTCGTCATCCTTACATCTTTCTGAACTTCCAGGCCGTCCGCAAATTGACTGAAGCAAAGAAACTGGAAGCAAGTGCCCATTACAATGCGGATTTTGGGAAAGAATAAATCTCATTTTTTGTGGTACATCTATTTATCTTGCACCACCCAAAGAACTTCTGGAGCAACTAGTACTCCATTTTCATTGTTTGGTCTCTTCTAGCCCACCAATTGACATACTTTTGCTTTGTAAGCTTGGATAGTTTTTGTTGGATTTGCAGTTCAACTATAGGTTAGTGTTACATACTTACAGTATTCAAGGTTGGCCTACCTCATTCGTAGGTCTTAAGCAAAATATTAAGGGAAGTCATTTTTGGATGTGAAGTACCAAAATGAAATTTTTATTTAATTTTTTTTTCTTGGAAGTTTGATTGCAATTTATTTGTCTTAGTTGTTTTGATGTGAAAGTTCATCCTTCAACATAAAGAACTTGTATTCAAATTTGTTGGAGTTTAGTTATTTAATGTTTTTTTTTTCTTCAGTATTTGGTATATGGTGCTCGACCACTACACCAACACATAAGTTTAAATATTTCTTTGGCAGTGCAATTAATAGTCAGTGAACTTTTATGTGGAATCCTGTGTTTTAATTATAAAAAAGATTTTTGTTTTATTTCTAAAGCAAGGGTTTTAGAAGGTGACGCTCCTCACAGAATCACATCTTTCAAAATATTCACATGACATTGTATCTTTCTTTTAATATTTGAAAGCAAGAGAAGTCTATCGTATATGTGGATTAACTATCAAGAGTGTTTAACAAACAGGATTTTGAGTTGCTATTATGAATTGTAAACAAGCAAACGTGATTTTGATTAAATTGAATTTTATAAAACTGATTTTGTTAAATTTGAGTTTGAAGAGAGTGGTTTTATGATTACACCAAAAAGAAGTGAATGGATGTAAGGTAATATAGATAATTCAGTTATCTTATTGATTTAAATCAAGATTGAGGTAAAAGAGCTTATGTGAAATTTTACTTATTCAAAATGACTTCAAAACGATTAATGTAAAGTATCTCGTGGTGAACGCCTTGTCTCCCTAGGAATGCCCTGCCCTCAACTTGCTATGGGCGGTCCTCCACCCTACAGTATTCTGTGAATGCCCCGTCCTCAACTTGCTAGGGGCGGTCCTCTCCACCCTTCATTTTGAGCCTTAAATACTTGTTCCCTGATGTACAAGTTGGTTCAGTTTAGTTGGTATAATTATTTTTTGTTAGGACTATTTACATTTTATTTATATTTTCTTTTATTATGAATTTATGAATTCTATTTTATAAATAGGAAAATGATATTTGTTAATATCTATTTCTCTAGTGTTTTGATTGAATTATTTACAACTTATTTATGGATTTAAAATTTTTTGTTCTTTAAATTGGTTGATTCTTAAAAATCCTGTCTTCATGGGAAGAAAAAGAATACCTCTGGTATAAATTGCATCTAGGAACATATTTTTATTCTTTCATAACAAACAAAGTTACATTTTATTTTCAGCATTCCATTCTTAAGAATAAGTTTTGCCACTCTGAACGAAACCATGTCCTAAGACTGAATTAGCATCTCTTCTACATTTGTACTCTGACAATTATCCTTCACTGACTACTCACCTTTCCTTATATAGTACATCTCAGATTTTGATAAATAGATGCGTGACAATGGAATCATAATACGCGTCTTTAGGAACATCTAAACTAGAAATTGGCTTCTGAAGAAGATTAGAGACTTGAAGCATCCATACTACCATTTTAATGAATCTAGAGCTTGTTGATGAATCTGTTTGTCACCGGCGGCTACAACATTAAAACCTGTAACAGGCAATTCTTTAAGACAACAATGGAACCAAAGAGAGCAAAAATCCATATGTTCTATTCTGTTTTATTATGTCTGTCAAATACTACTCAAGAAAGGATTAGAAATCAGGCAAGACTTTAAAGGAGAGATGTTGAATGAGAATTTACTTGTAGCGATTGAAAGTGGCGAAGCTTCCCAACGGAGTTGATGTCCTTTCCAATCAGTTATGACACCTCCAGAGCCTTCAATAACAGGTATCAATGCAAGAAAGTCGTACGGCTGAAAAACACAAAAGTTTGCCCAAGGAAAATATTTAGATAATGAGTATAACAACCCATATATGGTTTTAATCATCTGAGTTTTTCTCTGAAAGATCACAAAATTCTTAAATAAAACAAGCAACCAAAGATTGGACAATAGTGAATACCTTCAGACCGGACTCAACTACAAGATCCACAAAGCCAGAAGATAAAAGAGCATATGCATAGCAGTCACAACCGTATAATGGAATTTTAACCTGAGGAGTGCAAAAGATAGAATATCTGAATGACGATAAGAAATCTAGATGTATCTTTTGGGAAAGAAAATTATATATCATCATTACTGTCAGAAACAATCATCATTCATAGAATAGTTCACAGCATACACATAAATAAGAACAAGCCAAACAGTAGTGCAATACTGTAAGCTGACAGGGCTAGATATTTACACAGTGCATAGGATTAAGAAATCACTTGACTAGGAAAGGTGGAGTCAGCAATACACAACAATGATAGATAGATTGAATTGATAACATCAGTGAATTTATATGCCAATTCTGGTTGTTAAGAAACAAGACCCATGTCATAAATAGAAATTGAACTAGTATTCTATTTATGAAAAACATACCGCATCAAAGCAAGTACTTGATAGACATATTTATCTATTAATGATATTATTATATGCACTATCTTTATGTTTACAATTTGGTAAAGAAATGCAACAGACCTTGTCTCTAACTCGGATAAATGCCTCTTCTGCATCTCCACTAAAAAGATGCGGGCTTGTAGTGTACCTGGGTTGTGAATAGATTAATTTAAATTAGCTACCATAAAGAATTGTGAAATCCATGGCAACCATGTTGAAAGCAGTAGATGAAAAAAATATTAACTGCGGTTTTCTAGAAAATCCTTGTTATCCCTCTAGAACTTAAGAACTGTTCATAATAAAGTTTGCAAAGGAAAAAGAAGAAAAGCCTACAGGTATGCTTGAGAAAGGTCCGCACAAGTGCGTGTGGACACTTCTTGTCCATTCAGAGTAGTTTTCTTTCCAGTTATCCCAATCCATCTTTCTTTTAAAACAGGTTGATCAATTATGCCAAGGATCTGATGAAAAGGAAACAAAAGTCAAAACATAAAGTATAATACTCACTCAACAAACTGAAAACGATAACACGGCTGATTGCATCTTGTAGTTCATCTTAATAACATCCTCAGTTTGTCTACAATTCAAACACGTAGGTAAAATATTAACGAAATCAAGGTGATTTTTAACATCCTCAATTTGTCTACTCAATTAACTGATTAAATTGAAAAGACTATAAGATGATTGACAATCCTGTTTTTTTTCACTCTTCAATAAGACAGATTCAATAATTTCATAGGAAAATAAAATGACACCGTCAAATTCTACATAGGCATTGAAGTAGTAAGAGATGAGATAATGACTTACTGGTGTGCCATTTTGCAAAAGAGCAATGAGAGTGCCAAATAAGGGTTTTCCTGAAATGGAATAAAAATGAGGAAAGTTAAAAAAATGTAAGTTCGAGTACTCTTAGTGACCCAATATTAATGAGGTTAAGGAAATATACCAGTGATAAAGCTCTTAGTTCCATCAATGGGATCTAATACCCAAACATAATCAGCACTGTTTTGTTTACACCTCCACCCTTTTTCCTCTCCATAACTGCAATTTAATTGGTGTGAAATCCAGGTTCAGTGTTTCAATAATTTATAGTACAGAATCTACAATCCGGTTGTAGGTTATGTTTTCCTAGTTATTACTTCCAAATTCCAAGTCCACATCAACAAAATGCAGAAACAATTTCAGTCTAAAATTCTGTTTAGATTAACAACTTAATTTGCAAAAATGTTTATCATACATAAGCTCTTATTATAAGCACTTTTTATAGTAAATGATAAAATAAATTCACACTGTTTTCTTCTAAACCATAAGTTGTTTTCGAAAGTTATTATGGAGAACTTATGGAAATAAACTGAAAAACAATTTATGAAATTGTGATAAATTGTTTTCATAAGTTCTTCCGTAAGTTCAAATAAACCAATCTAAACAACCCTAAAGATCTGCTTTGAGTCTATTTGAGAGAACTCACGAAAACAACTTATGAGTCTATTTGAGCTTATCTACTAACATAAGTTTTGTGAGTCTATTTAAGAGAACTCATGAAAACAACTTATGACATTGTTGTTGGTTGTTTTTTCACTTTCTTTCCATAAGTTCTCAGAGATAACTTAAAAAAACAGCTCATAGCTTGTTTAAAAAAAAACTAACTTTATTGTATCCAATACTATAGAAATAGCTTACACACTCTCCATGATAAGCTGCAAGTAAGCTATTTATCCAAACAAGGACAAATCCCATTGTCATTTAACTTTCTATATTATAGAGAAACCAACAACATCCAAATTCCAATGTAAATGCAAAGCTCAACATAAATTGATCCCAATCTCAGAACTGAAAGAAAACTATAACAACTTTTGCAAATATTCTAGAACTAAAGTGCAATAAAAAAAGTAGGGAAAAAGAGTTACACAGCATGAGAAGGGAAATTGTCAAGAATGACAGAAACCATAGCTTCCTCAGCGGATTGATCAGCAATGGTGACAGGACCTGCGTGAGAGAGTCAAAACATTATTATCACAATAATCATGAAAGTGAAGTATTGAAGAAATCGTGAGTGAATTACTTACTGAGATCCTGTTTGTGAATAATGTCGAATTTTTTTCTGAAATATTTGCGGATGACGTCTCCGGCGGCGTCGGCGGCTTTGTTAGCGACATCGGCGAAGTGAATAAGTTGGTGAGGATGCGAGGAGGAGGCCATGGCTCTGAGTCTGAGTCTGGAAGATGACGGAGAGGTCAATTTGTTTGATTGGAGATGGAGAAGGGAGGTGTTATTAGGAATTTGAGAGTGAAGAAGATGGCACTGTGATAGCAACATTTCAGTTCAGTTGCGGAGGTGGTTACGGTGGCTACTTAATCAATTTCCCTATTTTTTATGGATTCTAACACCACCGGAGCACCACCACCGAGTAGAGTACACAACACCGGTAAATAAGCGCTTATTTTTTGGGATTAAATAATAGTAACTTTAATTAAAGTATAATTTTTTTGACGGAATAGTTGAGCTACAATTTTGAAAATATTTCTACAAACAAGCATCTTTTTTATTTTAGTTTTTTATAATCACTCTCATTTTTACCTATAGTAATCTATTTTAAATAAAAAAATTAGACTAAAGAAGTGTTGTCATATGAACTAGTGACAAATCCGTGCATACGCACGAGTTCTGGTCTGATACGCGCATTTATTTACATAATATATTATTTTAAATAGAATATTTAAAATGCAAAATTATTTAGATCAATAATAAATTTTTCGTATATCAAAATATTTAGATCAATACTAATTTTTTTTTCTCTTATATCATTCTTGGATCATAAATATTTGAATCATAAATATCATCTTTCTTATATATAAATATATATAGACAAGAATATATTTTTTCCCGTATTCAAATATTATTTCTGTTTAGATATCATTTACAAAAATATCTGGATAAATTGTAAATTTTTGTATATAAAAATATTTAGATCAATAATAAATTTTTTTCTCATATACCATTTTTGAAAAAATTTTTTATGGATCTAAATACCATTTTTCGTATATAAAAATATTTAGATCAATAATAATTTTTTTCCGTATACAGATATTTTTTTGTTTAGGTATCATTTATAAAAATATTTGAATGAATAGTAAATTTACGTATAAAAAAATATTTAGATCAATAATAGATTTTTTCCCGTATATCATTTTTGAATAAATTTTTTATGGATCATAAATTACATTTTTCGTATATAAAAATATTTAGATCAATAATAGATTTTTCCCGTATTTAAATATTATTTATGTTCAGTATCATTTACAAAAATATCTGGATCAATAGTAAATTTTTTATATAAAAATATTTAAATCAATAATAGACTTTTTTCCGTATACCATTTTTGAATTAAATTTTTTTTATCATAAGTACCATTTTTCATATAGAAAAATATTTAGATCAATAAAAAAAATTCCCGTAGACAAATATTATTTATGTTTAGGTATCGTTTACTAAAATATCTGAATCAATAGTAAATTTTTGTATATAAAAATATTTAGATCATTAATAGATTTTTTCCCGTATACCATTTTTGAATTAAATTTTTTTGGATCATAAATACAATTTTTCATATAGAAAAATATTTAGGTCAACTATAGATTTTTTTCCCGTATACAATATTATTTATGTTTAGGTATCGTTTATAAATATATTTGGATCAATAGTAAATTTTTGTATATAAAAAAATTTATATCATTAATATATTTTTTCCCGTATACCATTTTTGAATTAAATTTTTTTGGATCATAAATAGTATTTTTCATATAGAAAAATATTTAGGTCAATTATATATTTTTTTCCGCATACAATATTATTTATGTTTAGGTATCGTTTATAAATATATCTGGATCAATAGTAAATGTTCGTATATAAAAATATTTAGATCAATAATAAATTCTTTCTCGTATATCATTTTTGAATTAAACTTTTTGGGATCATAAACACCATTTTTCGTATAGAAAAATATTTAGATCAATTATAGATTTTTCCCGTATACAAATATTATTTATGTTTAGGTAATGGTTACAAAAATATCTATATCAATAGTAAATTTTCGTATATAAAAATATTTAGATCAGTAATATATTTTTTCCCGTATACCATTTTTGAATAAATTTTTTTAGATCATAAATATCATTTTCCGTATATAAAAATATTTAGATCAATAATAAAAATTTTCTGTATACAAATATTATTTTTGTTTATATATCATTTATAAAAATATTTGAGTGAATAGTAAATTTTCGTATAAAAAATATTTAGATCAATAATAGATTTTTTCTTGCATACCATTTTTGAATAAATTTTTTTTGGATCATAAATAATATTTTTCTTATATAAAAATATTTAGATCAATAATAGATTTTTGTGATACAAATATTATTTATGTTTAGGTATCATTTACAAAAATATCTGAATGAATAGTAAATGTTTGTATACAAAAATATTTAGATCAATAATAATTTTTTTCCCGTATTATTATTTTTTATTAAAATTTTGTGGATCATAAATACCATTTTTTTTAAAGAGTAAATGAAGTATAGAGAGATTATGGTAGAAAACTAAAAAGGTGAAGAGAGAGAAAGAATGGTGAAAATAAGTTATAATATAGTTGAATAAAATATTAAGATTATAATGGACAATTGTGTGGATAGACCAAAAAACCAATTATTTTAAGGGTTAATGAACTTTTTCGTCCCTTTAAATATTTCAAATTTCATTTTTAGTCCCTCCAAAATTTTCCTTCAAGAAATCGTCCTTTCAAAATTTTTCTTCCAAACTATTAGTCCCTAACGTCAAATTTCGTAGCTAATCGGTGGCTAAAGTCGTAGCTAATCTCTAGCAAATTGACGTTAGGGACTAATAGTTTAGACGAAAAATTTTGAAGGGACGATTTCTTAAAGGAAAATTTTGGAGGGACTAAAAACGAAATCTGCAATATTTATAAGGACCAAAATGTTCATTAACCCTTATTTTAATAGGTGTACAAAAAGTAAGGATGGGTAATTTTGTAAAAGCCAGAACCACTTATTTTCTTATATTATAGATTAACACCTCTATTTAAAAGAATAAAAGGTATGGTCAATTGATTTACCACTGCCATGTGGTATAACCAATTCAAATGGTAATGGCATACAATTCATGAGAGATGTCACAATTGAATTGACGACAATCTATATGATCGACTAACCAATTCAAATGATAATGACATACAATTCATAAGAGATGTCACAATTGAATTGACGACAATATACAAGATCGAAGTGCTGATACCTCTTATGAAATGTATGCAGTCACCATTTATATTGACTACATCACATACAGTCGCCAATTCAATTAAAAACACCTCTTAATTTTATTTTATTTTGGTTTAAAAGTGAATTACTTTGAGAAATAAGTGAAAATGATAATTATTATGAGAACAAAATTAAAAAAATGGTTATTTACATAATTTTTTTTGTTATAATTTTGATAAAAGAATATTAGTATTTGTCAGGAGAATGTAATACCCCATATTATTCTAGGCATGATTATTCATATAATTATGAGGTGTTAAGAGGGAAATAATGGATTAATGATAATTAAGAGAAGGTTAGTTGGAATAGAAAGATGTTGGTTAGAAGCAAACCAAATGGCAAGGTGGTAATTTTGGTTTAGTTGAGGGGCACATTGGACCTTAACCTTATATTGCATGACATTTGATTGGTTGGTAGAGGCACATCATTCCAAATTCAGAATTTTGTGAAAGAGAAGTGGAGAGAGAAGTGGAAGAAGTCTTGCAACTCATTTCAAGTTTCCATTTTCGTACTCCATGGACAGCTCTCACTAAACTGATCATGACTCTCTGCTCACAACTCCGATTCAGGTAATTCTCGAAGATTTGGATTCTACACGGAAGTCTCTTCGATTTGGTATATTATTTCGTTCTAATAGCTTGTTTATTTGTGGAGAAAAACGATTTTGAAGTTGGGAGGTCCATGCTGAATGTGTGTCAAAGAGTGGTTACGGGTTTGATCATGTTAGAGGTGAAGTGTTGATTAAGGAGGGAGTCCAATGGTAGCAACAACACAATCTTAACCTCTCTAAACCTATGGTGAGTTCTTTAGATAGAAAATGGGGTTTTATCTAATTGGGAGCTTTTTGGGGTTTAAGGGTTTGAGAGATTATGCCTAAATCCTTGCTAATAACATGTTTTGATGTTGTTTATGACCTTACGCTTGTTGTGTGTGCGTATGCTTGAATTGAAGTGGCCGGGGGCTAGGTTGGGATATACCTCTTACTATGAAGTCAAGGTATTTTCCCGGACCATGGGGTCCGTAGAATAGTCCGATGATGTGATCAAAGGTCGTGCACCTGAGCTACCATTGCAGTGTGCTCGTGAGTGCCATACGGGGCTTTTTACTCACTTGGCGTTAACACACTTGCGTGCTCGGTATGGTGGGATTATGTGGCCACGTAGGCCAATACATTTTCGGTAACTCACCTCTAGTGAAGTCATGTAGAATACTATTAGGCTTTCGCCCTGTGGGCTCATGCGTCAAGGTGGCGGTTTGTACTTGGCGTAACTCACTTGCGTGAAGAAGGTTAATGGGACAATGACGCCAATTAGGTTAAGGTCATCTCGCGACCATTTAGGCTTGCGCGAACCCGTTTAACCATCTTGCAGTGTGCTTGTACAAGTCCCTTGACAATAGGCATGGGCGAACCCATCGAGAGTGCGTTCATTCTATAATCTAGCAGAGGTTTATTACACTTCTTGATTCCCCGTATATGGATACGGGTTTTGCATACTTGTTTGTGATATACTTGTGATATGATGAGTCCTATGATGGACGATTCCTTGTTTTCTCCGTACTTGTACCGGATGTGAGGATAAACCCCGAATCAATGGTGGATTCGGTTTTGATGCATGTACCTTGTAGATCCGAGTGGACCCATAGGATAGGAGGAATCACTGAGATTTAGTAATCTCACCCCAATCAACTTATTTTTTTCAGGTGCAGTTTAGTAGTGTTTGGTCAGTAGCAGGTTTGGACTAAAGACTTAGAAGTGGTGATGGCTCGGAGACCTCGTCAGATCTCATTTTCCGCTGTACAGATCCACTGAAGAAACATGTTTTGTAATTCTTATGAGAATTTCATGTTGTATTTTAAAATGGATCATCTTATATCTTGCCTTTTGTATGTACTCAATATCAATTTTTAATGTTTCATGCATAATATACTAGCCATTTATGTATGGAGTGTTACAATCAATTTTTAAAAAATAAAAATCACATTTTTCCTATAAATAGTGAATACATTTATAAAAGATAAATTATAATTACTTCAAAAATAAATTTTGTATTTTTGTGATATATTCACTTCTCACAAAATAATGATCTATTTGTAAAATAAAGGGTTTAATATACTTCACCCCCTGTCAATATAGCGAGTTTCGGTTTGGCCCCCTTGAATGTTTTTTTTTTTAGCAAACGCCCCTTATAAAATCCAAAATCTGGATTTACCAAACCCTTTTACCACATTTGCTGACTGGGCTTTGACTTGGAGATAATGTGGCAAAAGAGTTGTATAATTAACTAATTGAATTATATTTAACCACTAATACCTCCACTTTCCACCACCACCACCTCCACCTCCACTTCCTCCATATCCACAATCCCAACATTAGACACAACATCTTCAACCAAACGATGCACTACAACATCAACAACGATCCGCAATGGCTACAAAAAATGCCCTCGGCTGCTGAAATGAGATGCTTATCAGCTTGCACTGCAACTTCTTCATGTAAACATCTCTAAACATTCATAGCAGCTTCTCCATGTGATCTGTCAGCACTGCAGAACAAAAGAAAAACATTATTATGCAGCTTTGAAACGTTTGGATGATCCATATTATTATATACTTATCCACTAACCTGTTAATTGTTGGTCTGTTGGGAGGTTTTAATCCAAAGATAGAAAAATCAAGTGACATTATTTGCTACCTGCATCATGTATATGAATACTTGCATCAAAACATTACATTGAAAGATTTTTTTTATATTTATAAGTTTTATATCAATAAGAGGACAACATCCTCAAGGCAACATCCTCAAGGCTTCAACACCCATCGCACGACATCAGCGACAACACACAGGAGAAATCAGAACCAATACCGACAACGGGAAACCGACACCGAGTCGCAGCACTATCATCATCATTCACAACAACCTGCACTATAAATTCATCATTACCGATCTCTCAACAATCTGCACAAATTGTTCTCACTGCCAACTCACAACTAAAGCACAACTTCAACAATTGCAATGCAACACATCATAGCCATAAACTCAACACCAAAACTGTTGTTTTTCGGTTTTGAAAATATTGCCACACAGAAAATTATCGGTTCTGTGAATATTTTTTATTTCATATTTTAATTATTTGTAACATTACTTAATTAGGACAAGTTCACCTCAGTCTGCATAATTTTATCAATCTTTCAAATTCAAAATAACAGGATCTTTCCTATATTGGTGTGGAAGATGAGATTAAATTAAGGAAAACGAAAAAAAAATAAATTAATTTTTTCGTTAACAGAATCTTTAAAAGGTAATACCTGTGTTCTAGTGTTCTAATGCCTGCTGCACTGAAATTCATTCCTTTGTGTCATATCTAAACATCTTAGACAACAAGTCTAAAGCATCATCACTTGCCATTGGAAATAAAGAACGCAGAGGAGGGGCAGGCACGTATTGATATTCAACATAAAACCAAACTCATGAAATTACTAACCAAAAGAAAGATGTTGAAGCACACAGAATACATTGCATGGTGGGGGAGGATGAGGATATGGTGGTGTTGGTTATGGTGGAAGCAGGGATAATGGATATGGAGGAAGTGGCAATGGAGGTGGAGGTGGAGGTGGTGGTGGTGGAAAGTGGAGGTATTAGTGGTTAAATATAATTCAATTAATTAATTATACAACTCTTTTGCCACATCATCTCCAAGTCAAAGCCCAGTCAGCAAATGTGGTAAAAGGGTTTGGTAAATCCAGGTTTTGAGTTTTATAAGGGGCGTTCGCTAAAAAAAACAATCAAGGGGGCCAAACCGAAACTCGCTATTGGCAGGGGGTGAAGTATATTAAACCCTAAAATAAATATTTTAAAATGGGTGACCCATTTTTTAAAATAAAATATTAATTATTTATTTTCATTTCAATCATAATCTTTAATTTATACTATTGACATCACTTATAATATAATACTTTTCACTTTATATTTTATTTAGTAAGAATATTATTTCTACTTTTTTATTTATAAAAAATATTTTGTTCGTTTTAAATGACTATCATCTAAAAGTTGTACACATATCGAGAAGGAGATAAGCTAAAGTCCAAGAATTCAATTGAACTTAATCTTGACCGTAATTTAGTTTAAATAAGAGAATGGTTCATTACACACTAGTAAAAATTCAAAAATATCTCTTTCACACCGATCATAGTTTGAAATCAAGGCTTACCACAACACTATTACAAAAATATTACAACAGCCTCAATATTAACCGTGATAATAAATTATTTTTAGATATTTTTTTTGTATTTACTAAAAGACATATGTTATAGTTGAAACCCGTTGTGAAATGTACAAGTTACATGGTTCAATTCTCAGCTGCTTCAATTTTCCATTTTATGGTCACAAATGAGATTGTTCTTATATATCAAAACTATTCTTTTAGTCAACCACGGTGTAAAATTCAATAATTTCATCACTGTTCATCTTCTCAATTGTGGTTAAAGGTAATATTTATTTACATAAAAGCACAATTATCTCTTGCTCAATACATAATAGTCGTTTCTCCAAAAAAAAACCCTAACATTTGTCACTTATCTCACCTATGTCAACATTCAGATTCGTCTTCACTATGACACTTATCTCACCTTCGTCAACATTCAGATACGTCTTCACCAAACTACAGCCAGGGGCGACGCCAGCGCCCGACGACCTAGGACAGCTGCCCGGGCTCTTCTGTATCTCGCATGAACTTCAAAATCTCATCGCATTGGTCTCTCTCTCACTCAAGAATCAAAATATCAAAGTCAACGGTCTCTCTCTCACTTAGGAAGGAACAATGATCGTGTTTAGATGATGAATCGTCGCGAATTCTTTTCTTCTTCTTTTTCTTTCACTTTTAAACTCGATTTTTCGATGCGGAATTGTTGTTGTGATGTTATTCATTGTTGTTGCAGGTTGTGGTTTATGAATCAGTGAGTAACTGTTGCTGAAATTATCATTTCATGCTATGCACACCAAGTGTTCGGCGAAATTCCTGAGCCATGTTCTTTTGTTTTTCTGTCTTGAAATCTCTTGGTTGCAGGTCCGAGTTGCTGTTATCGTGTTTACGAAACATTGTCTAGTGATTTATATATTCAAGAAGCATCAAAGAATTATATGTTCATGAAGTTTTTTAGTGTAATTGCAATTGTTGACAGTTTTTAGTTCCTTACTGTAAAGATATATATTTTTTATGTCTACAAAACAAGTTACTGATTTTCCATTTATTATGATAAGTAGATATCTTACTTCTATATGAATCCTTCTAGTCATATATTTCTAGGAGTCTGTTTTCCACTGAGAAAAGGCATGTATGGCGTGCTTCATATGCCAGAAGATGAAGCAATTCTCTTGAATTCTAGGGAGAAACACCTTACATGATCTCCGTTGAAGTTTTGAAATGTGAAATGCCAAGGTATTATTTGGATAGTACTCCCTTGAATTGTGAAGAAGACTAATTTGTAAAATTAGAACACTTGTTTTGTTTGATATATTTCTCTCTACATATTTTTTGTTATAGTAATTTCAAGGAGACATCCAGTTCTCAAAAGCTTTCTCAAGGTGGAATTCCTTTGCAAATGGAGATGCTTTCTTGCAAAAACCACCCCTTTGGAATTATCTATTATGGATAGCACAAGAGGCGTACCGTAATAGCAATGAAAGGATGTCTAGATCGACTGCTCAAGCAATTGACCAGGCAATGACTCATGTATCTGAGCCAAAATTTGTTAGCCTGATTCTGAATGCTTCCTTCTAATGTATCGTTAGTGTAAATTTTGTCCAAGCTTTATAATTTTTCTGACTTTGCCATTGAATACAGCTATATGGTATTCTTCTAACCAATGAAGACCTTCTTCTAACCAATGAAGACCTTCAAATTCGTTCATTAAATACACACATCAAATTCGTTAAGTTCGTTTATGTTTCTTTTTATTTATTATTGTTCATTTATGTTTATCTATTATTGTTCATTTATGTTTCTTATGTTTCAAAACCGTTTTGATTTATTATTTATGTTTCAAAACCCTCGTTTTTATTTATTATTTATGTTTCAAAAGTGTTTTTATTTATTATTTATGTTTCAAAACCATTTTTAAATCCTAAAATATAATAATGTTTAAATTATAACTATTATTTTATCCATCGTTCGTTGGTCCAGTAGTAATTGGCGCTGGACTTGGTTGGGAGAATCACGGTTCGATCCCCGCCCGAAATCGAACCGGATTGAACCGGTGGTATAAAGTCAAAAAAATAAAAATTCTTTATCCACCTCACTATGGGGGGTCACTCCCAGCGAAAACCCCACTTTACCTCTGCTTCGGAAATGCATTTCCGAAATATTTTTTTTCTAAATTTTTCCAGACTTCTGAAGTGTATTTTCGAAAAAATCCCAAAAATTGAGATTTTGATTAATTCGGAGATGCATCTCCGAAAAAACAAAAAAAAAATCTAAAAATTCCAAAAATTAAATTTAGGATATTAATTAATTCATATATCATAAATTTGGTATAATTTATGAGTAATGAATAATAATAGTTATATATTTTAATATAATTTATGAGTTATGAATAATAATTATTATATATTTCTATTCTGATTCATATTTTAAAAATTAAAATAATTTTAATTAAAAAAACTAAAATAATTTCACTTATAAAATGAGTTATAATTTTTATTTATATATTTATATATTTATAATTATTATTATGTATTTACAAAAAAAATTAAAAAAAATGAATGTTTTAATTTTTATATTTATATAATAATTATAATAATTAATATTTATTTACAAAAATTATTATATATTTATATATTTATATAATAATTATTATATATTAATTATAAATATACTTTTATATTTATATAATAATTATAAAAATTATAAAAATGAGTGTTTTAATTTATAATAATTATTATATACTTATATATTATATATTCATATATTTCACTTACAAAATTAGTAATTATTATTATATATTTCTATTCTGATTCATAATTAAAAATGAATTATAATTTTTTATTTAGTTTAAAAAAATTAAAAAATGATTTTGTCTTAATTTTATTTAATGAATAAATTTTATATTTAATTATATATAATTCAAAATTTACTTATGGAATTAAAATGTTTTTGATTTATATAAGTTAGTAAAATAATTTTTAACTTTAAAATTGTTTAGAAAATTTTGATTCACCTTGATTTTATTGATTCACCTTCATTTTATTGATTCACCTTCATTTTATACCTATTAATTGTATTGATTCACCTTGATTTTAATTTTTTAATAATTATTGAAAAATGTGTTTTCGGAAATGGATTTTTGAAAAGGGGGTGTTTTCGAAAATGCATCTCCGAAAACACATTTTTTTTCGTGTTTTCAGAAATGTATTTCTGAAATAAGACAAATTTAAAAAAAAAAAAACGTTTCAAAAATGCATTTCCAAAAGAGTATTTTGGGTTTTTCATCAGAGGTGGCCAAAAAAAGAGAGAGGTGGATAAAGAAATTTAAAATAAAAACTCCAACAAGTGATTCATATTCAATTTAATCTTCTCAACCTTATTCAACATGTATTTAGCTGTGGACGCAATATTGCAATATAATCACGAGAATTAGCTTTTATACTAAACATTTTTATTAAAATTATTAAAGTTAATGGAAAGTCATGGTGCTATATGTATCATGAAACGAAGAACTCTTTGCATATTCATACATTTAACAGCTTTGGGATGGATGTAGCAATAGATAACCTCCGGCTCATATTATTTCGTTTGTTTTTTTGGACCTAGGGGAGGAAATAGGCCAGGCCGATAACAGGGGCCTACAGGCTAGCCTATATAGGCTCAGGCCAGACCACACATTATTTTTAAATAGAAAAGGGCTAGACTTTTTTATAAGCCTATTTAGTTAAAAAGGCTAGGCCTCAGGCCGTAAAAGAAGCCTTTTAAACCTATCAGGCCGACCTATTTAAATAAATATGGATACTTTTTTATTATCATTATGTTATGTTTTATACTTTGAATTAAAATACATAAATAAAATTTGATTATCTTGAAGAACTTGTAAAAATAAGATGAAAACATTTGATGAACATTGTTTTCATAAGTTTTCTTAAACAAATAGTCATGTAAAAATTATGCTAAGAGGTAAGTTAAAATAAGTCAATGCAAACAAATTTTTAGTCTCTTGATCTTTTAGTTAGTTAGTCTATTTAAACATTATTGTAATTGCTTATATACATATGTCTAAAACAAATAGGCTTTTATATAGGCTAACAGGCTAACCAGGCCTTCGAAAAGGCCAGACTCAGGCCTAAAAAATAAGCCTACGACAGACCACAGGCCAGACTTAAACTTCAGTTTTTTTGACAGGCCAGGCTTAGGCTTAGCAAAGCCTAGCTCGCCCAGCCTATTTCCACCCCTATTTAGACCGCCCTAGTTTATAATTAAAGAATTTGTTTTTCCTTGGAAATAGCTAAAAACCCAAACCAACAAGACTATTAATAATGAGTCAATTTATTAATAACCTCTGAAAAGGTTAAATTAAAATACTCAATATTAGTCATTTAGTACAATACACACAAACTAGATTAACTAAATAGATCATCCAGATTAATTTACATATATAGAACCCTCACACAGAAAATATATAGATATAGATAACTTCAATGGTTGTGGTGTCCAGGCAATTTATCTTTGATCTTCTCAAGTATACCCTTCTTCTCATGATGACTTGCCTCAGCCGCATGGTGGGTTGCCGTTGCTGTTGGCTGGGGGTTGTGACCACCAGCAGCCGGAACATTAGTAGTTGTCTCTGAATTATGCTCGTCCTTGTTTCTTCCTCCTCCTCCTGGAAGCTTCTCCTTTATCTTATCTTTCATTCCTTTCTTCTTCCTCCTCCCACCTTCTCCATCATCCTCCGACTTAATTTAAAAAAACAATTTCAACCAAAAACAAACCAATCAGAATCAGTAAGATACATTATATAGAGATAGAGATAGTATTATACATACTGAGCTAGAGCTAGAGCTTGAACTTGAACTGGTGGAACGAGGGAGTCCTCTTCCTGCAGGCTGATCAGTGTGATGGACCTTCTGTCTGGCTGGTTCGGTGGAAATTAGATCTGCCACTGTTGTTTTAGTGTGTGTAGTTGCACCACCACCGTAAGTACCAGTACCGTAAGTTCCAAAACCAGAACCTGTAGTGGGATTATCAAGAGTACTGGTGGCCCCAGAACCTGTAGTGGGATTATCAAGAGTAGTGGTGGCTGTACCAGAAGTTCCAAAACCAGAACCTGCAGTGGGATTATTAAGAGCAGTGGTGGCCGTACCGGAACCTCTAGTGGGATTATCAAGAGTAGCGGTGGGGGCGGTGGTTACTACACCAGTAAGGTGGATAGGATTGCCATGTTCGTCAGTTAACTTAACTGGGTTACCGAGTTCATCAGTTAGTGGAATTGGGTTTCCAAATTCGTCTCTTATCTGTACTCCAGCCATTTTCTGCATGCATTTGTTGTTATATTGTTGTTGGGTTGTTATTATATAAAAGCAAAAGAAGAAACAATGGGCGGTGGAGAATTCAGTGTGGCGTGTGCATGTTGCTTTGTGCTAACACGTAGGTGGTGAACACGGTATCGATCATATCCGTTGCCACGTAACATGCATGAGGACACGTGTCCCATTGCAAGCTTCTGCTCTACATTTTGTTTGCTTGCTTGCTTTTTGAACTTTTGAATGATAAATCATCTTATCCAGGAGTATATAAATATATTCAGTACTTACATGTGTCCAATGGCGATGTACTGAGCATGCACATTTGTTATCTCTCTCAGCTGCTGATATATTTTTTTTTTTTGTGTGACAAAAGCTAATTGCATTAAAATTAATAACAGGTTAAACAGACATCAGAGCTGATACAAACACGACACTCCAAACATAACCAAGAATAGAATCACCACACTCCAGAGCTTAAAAAAGAAAAAACAAAATAAGAGTTTAAATCAATCAAATGAAGAAATGGGAATATTTTATATATACTCCGTCTTCCTTTATAAAATTTTTGAGCGATGTATGATTTCTTTTAATATGTATATTTTCACCAACTCCAAAAAAAAATTTTGTTTCGATCTGGCTATACGGAAGGGCGGAATGGATCATCAGAGGATGGAAATTTACTATATTAAAGTTTTTAATATGTTATGTGGTTGTAACTTTGTTTGATCTTTCACATCAAAAAAGAAGAATGGTGGTGTGAAAGAGTTGTTGAGCTAGAATTACAAGTTTCGCTAAGCAATTTAGCCTAGAAGAAATTGATGGGAGAATTGTTTTGTACCTCTAGAAAGTTCAAAAAAAAAAATGTTAGATACAATCAATATTACACAAGGTGTATTATGATGTCGGTGGTTGAAGAGCTTCCCATCAATATAAAAGTTGCACCATAATTTTCAGTCTGATATCCGTTCGGCATGTGAAATTTTCTGAGCAATTTAGCTTCAAGTGAAATATATTTGTCTTGATATAGTATATGATTGTCGATGATATAATATGAAAATTTTCGAGTGGTTTAATTTCAAATGAAATATAGTCTTCATGGTGGAGTATGATAGTTTTTGAACTATGATTGTCGATGAAACCAAGGGACTATACTTTTATGATGGAGTATGATTGTCAATGAAAATAATGAAAACTAATGTGATATTTTCAATCAAAGTGAAGATTGTTGAGTTTGATTAAAAATATACATATTGAAGAAGTCACACATCACTTAATATCGTAAAGGAAGAGAGTTCAATATTATATAAAGAATTCAAGTTCTTCATTATCAGAAATATTTTAAATTTGTATTTGAATTTTTTTTTTCTCTTATACTCTTGTGTTAAGAGTGTTGTGAAATCTAGTTAAACGAGTAAATTATGTCTTATAACAATTTTCAAATAGATTTAAATATTACTTTTTTTTCCTTTCTCTAGACTCCAGTATTACTTTCTTGTTATATTCTTTCTCTCAACACAAACTTTAATATCAATTTATTATTGAGTTTTGACAATAAAGTTTGACTTGAAGAAAGAATATTTGATGTTCTGAAATCTCCATTTCGTCAAATATTATATGGATCATAATAGATAATAATTCATTCATCTTTTATTTGTGTCATCTAACAGAGCCCTCTTACTAAGTTAAACTCTCCAACACCAAAGTTATAGTTGATGAAGTCAACGGATTCGCGTAATAATGAATCAATGGAGCTGGTGATAAAGCAAGAAGAGAAGAAAATACCATTTAATGAAATAGGGTACAGGTCTAAGATTCAATTGGCTTTTAAAATAAGTTCAAGTGATGAAAATTACAATTTTGCTTCACATAGCACTAATTAATTTAGGCACAAATTTGATGATAGCAGATCAGAAACTTTCTTTTTATTAAAAGCAACCAACCAAAGTCAATCAAAATAATTTGTATCGCGATTGTCTATTAATCTGTAGAGACTATCGTCCGACACCAGAAACACCATTGGGCTATTGCCATGCCTTACATACAAGAAGAATCATGGACGACATAACATCATTTGGATATATGAATCATATCCATAAAATAAACAAATCAACCTGTACAACACAAAAAGATACTTGTATGTGTTCTTTACATAGTAACTTCAGCCTCTAATTTTCTTGAAATCACAGATTAGTAGTGCGTATAGATGCTCCATAATCCTTTGAATGGTGCAGAGATTATCAACAGTGGAGTAGAGCCTGCTATAAAGGTGGTGAAAAGAATCGTGTTAATCTAAAGAATCACTTGGGCTTTCTAGAATGCTAAGCTAAACAGCTAAAGTCTATGTAACTAAGTCTAACAAGGAGTTTGAACTATGAAAGTTCGATTTCTGCTGCATGAAGCCAGACCAGAAAGAATCCGGAAGTAAAATAACTTTCTATCTATAAATTGGAAAAGGAGCAAAAACGTATTTCTTTCTTTATTGTTATACATTGAATTAGCAATTATTGAGGATGCTTCTGATAATTTGGTGCATGCAATACAAAGAAAAAAAAAGGAAACTAACCTCCAAATAACCAAGAAGAAGCTTATTATTTGCTTGATTTTGTCCAAAAGAAGCCCTTCTTTTTTGTAGGGTGACTATCTATCGTGGATTTGGAACCTTTTGATCCAAATGTAAAGAATCGTCTCAAAAAAGGTTTCCCAAAGGAGCTTCTCCCACGAGAACTGGAGTCCATCCGAGTAACTTTACCTTTGCCTTTACCTATAGGTTCTTTCACTTTAATGCTATAAAATGCAATGGAATCATCATTTTCAATATCACTGTAGTCAACCCGATTCTCCAATGTCTGATTTTTAGCCTTCAAATCCATTTCTCGTCCAGAACTTTTTTGGACAACTCCACAGTTTGTTTCTCACCAAAGCTACAGACTGGGCAAGCTGGATCGTACTTACTAATATCAGCTGTCATATTCTCCAAACATTCAGCATGATAGACGTGTCCACAGATAAGAACGGCAACTACAGAAAGGTCATTATTTATATATATCTTTTGGGTATTCCAAGGAGACTTCTCCTTTAAAACCTTTGAGCAAACGCCACATGTTCTCAAATCAACGGGCAAGGTTGAAAACCAACTACCGGATCTAGCTATCCTTTTATAATTAGAACCAAAGGACTCACTATCCAATGACCATCTTTGTCTGTGGTGAGCTCCCATCAACTCAGAGAAGCCAGGTATAGACCAACCATCTGAAGATCCCCCACAGGAGCGCATTCTTGATCTGTTGCTCCATGAAGGAAACACAGGTCTTTCCTCTGACAGAGAGAAGCTGCCGGGCGACTTACATGCTTGCATTCGAATATCAGAAGTTGGCCATAACAGCTGGTGTCTTGGGGAATGACCGGACCACCTTGATGGGGTAAAGCTAGGTGGAAGCATGTGGTGTTGGGATGATAAAGGAGATGCCAACAATGGAGTTGAATGCAATAATGGTTTTGCAGATGATGGCCAAGATGCTAACGATGATTCTCCCAACCCATTTGCCTAGAAAGTGATTTATTATAGTTAGTAGAGTGTAAAAGAAACCATACCATTACCAACAAAATCTAAGCAAAAATGAAAGAATTTTTTATAAAAAAAAAAAATCATTGTATCATCTCACATGTTCCATGCTTGCATCGATAGACACAGACCTTGAAATAGATACATCTGCAATACACATGAATAACCATGCCAGATACTACATAAGAACCAGTTGACCAGTTGACAGAACAATCGTCAATGACTGGATCGGTTACATTGTAATGGTGTCATACCATACTTACATTTAATAAGAAAAAAACTTGCAGAATTGACTGCCTGTAGTATGGTATTACAGGTTAACATAAAGCAGAGCTTTTGATTACCTAGTTTAAAACTTAGAAAAAAGGTTCAGGTAGTCAGATTTAACTGAGGCTAACACAAATAATGGACTATCATCAACACCATCATGATTACAAGTTTACAGTCAATGTCATTATTTTGTCATGTTTATTTGATGCAAATCTCTTATTAAGCTTTAATTGGATAAAAAAAGACTCTGAAACCATCTTAGAACTTGAGTTTGTACTTAACCCACAAAAGTATTGCTTTAGGTTTTCATTTTTTAACACAGCTTAAGAAAAATTGCAAATAAATGAAAGGGCTTACTCCCTCCCTCCATCTCATATTAAATGTCTCATTTAAGATATCCATGTGTCTCATACTATTTGTTTTTTCAGATTATTCGTGAAACAATTATTATTATTTTTACTACTATACCCTTATTCATTGTAGCTCAAATCACTCAACCACTCCACTAACCAATTACTAATAATAAAGGACCTTTGGTAAATGGAACTCATTTTAGCATAGAAATATGATTTTCTTAAAGAGTGCATAACCTTAAAAGACACTTAAATATGAGATGGAGGAAGTACTAACAACCTACAAAAACATTATTACTAACTAGTGAGTGTTAAACATTGTCATAAATTTGCAGTGTAGTATAATTGACCTGGGAGTGAATCATATGGCATTAATTTGAGGGTAGGATAGGAAAAAATTTATTAGTGTTGATAGACGTATATTTGAGAAGGCATAACCATGTCTCAAAATTTAATGTGATGTACCTCACCAAGTAGCCTAACTAAACATCAAAAGATAGTAATTAATGTCAAGCATAGCCCAAGCATTATTAGTGGCATAAAAACAAACCTGCAATTTTTTCCAGGCGGAACCAAGGTTTTAGGTCCGTACCCTCTACTCTGTCAATCCTGCCCCATCCTGATTTATAGTGGAGGCGGGCATGCTTTTTTGTCACTTTTAGGCTTTAGGGATGCAATGTCTTCCCTGCCCCGTTATTTTGAGTGGGTTTTTGGTGGGTGGGTAAATGCTCATTTTCCAACTCTAATTAAAGCATGGGCAAGTGTGGGTGGCCCAGTAACAACACCCCATCGCATTTACAACTAGACATCTAGAATATGGACATATATCTCAAACTTTGGTCTATATATAACTTAACCCGACAAGTTAGTTCTTAAGGTGAAGTTTTTTTCCAGTCGTATATGGAATATCTTGGCCATATTTCTAATTGATGTGGGATCTAAACAACATGAATTGTAAAATAACTGACACAAAATACAATTCTAAACAGTCCAACCCATGTAGGTCCAAAGTTAAATGCAGACATCTAACTGTTTGTTTGAAGGTTACCTGAATTTGAATCTCTAACATTTGCACCAGTCCCTTCAGAAATCGGAGATTTTCGGCTAGCATTCGGTTGAGAGTTCTGCAACGGACTTCCATCATCTAATACACGACCCGATTCATTTTTATTCTCCGATCCATCATTCCTGCTATTCCCATCCGAAAACCAGATTATTGAAGTATTTTCACCAGCTACGTGTCCTCCTCGATGATCCCAACGAAAGCTCCACGTCGGCGAACACCAAATATTCCGATGTGAATTCTCATTAGTCGATCCACTCTGTACAGTTTTATCTTTAGCAGCAACAAAACAAGCAGCACCCATTACGAAGTATCAACGGCCTTTAGCTTCTTACACTAAAAAGCAGCCACCAAATCACCAATTGCATCCTAAAACACAGATCTAAACAACAACTCTCATCCTGCAACAGTGACCAGAAAAAACATATAATCAATTGCAAAGAACAATACCGTGACAATGAAAAACTGAAAACCATAATCCAGAAAAACAAACTATCATTGACACTCAACCAGTCTATTTTTGAAGTTAAACACAATTTCAATTTAAAACACTTCTAAAAAAACAAAAAAAAACTATGAAGTACGGACACACCGGAACACAATACTGACACTGACACGCCACCATGCGTAATAATATGAAAAAAATTAATAAATTAAATATAATCACAAATGTCTGTGTGGGTGTCTGACACAACAAGTCTTTCTTCAGAGGTGTCAGTGCTACAACGAAATACACATCAAAAGCAATACAATCAGTATATTAGAAAACAGAAGAATTGGGGAAAAAGTGTGTAGTAACCTAAAATCAGTAGGAATTGGGAAGAAAAACAGAAATGAAATTTCCCTACAAAAAAAGGATAAAACGATTGAGCTAGATAGAGAGTGAAAGAGTGATGAAATATATAAATAAAGGGAAATGGAAAATCCTAGAGATGAAGCAGAGTGGTAAAGTCAGAAGGATCCATAATAAATACTGAAAAAACGGTATTCAAAGTCAAGACCCAAAAACTATGAATAATAAAAATAAATAATTATTAATATTGTTATTATCGTAATTAAAGCTATGATTTTGAAATTAGGCGCATAAACATGAATTATAGGAAAATTAAATCGGCGAATACAGAGGTGCAATCGATGAAAACCTATTGTTGAAATCGGCAAATTCAGAGAGAGAAGATGAAGAATATGATGAGAGTGTTGGGAACGGTTTGATTGTTGTGCGCCGTTTGGGACTCTCTGTTGCTACCTGCCTGCCACTTTACTAGTGGAAATTCTTTTGTCCAAACTAGATGTAGCTTTGGAAAATATTAATGCCTTGGTCAAAAATAATTTATAATTTATTAACTACTGAGTAAATGTAATTTAAGGTTTTTTTTTTGTACATAAGGATGAAATAATTCCCATAAAGAAAAAAGAATGTAATAATTAAAAGAACCATCGGGCGTTCACACGCGCGTTCATTCGCCACACGTGCGTCACACTTCCACCATAACAACCACCGTGAAAATCACAAGTTCCTATCGCCGATCTCCTTTGTTGGAAGCTGGCAAGCTCCGAAGGATCCTAAGGAAGCCGAAGCAATGCTTGCTCAGCTTCGGAGAGACTACGCAAAGCAAGTGAAGGAGGTTCGGAAGGAATATATAAGAGAAATGAAGGCTATGGAATTGGAGAAGCAACACAAGGATAAGACTCAGAGGGAAGCACTTAGAGTTGCTAATGAAGAGCGTAAGAAACTTAAGGCTCAGGCTGCAGAAGTTAGAGCTCAGGAATGAAATATTGCTCAACAACAATTTCGAGAGACCCTTGTAAGTCATCTTTTCAATTTAGTATTTTGGAAATTGAATCTACGAATTGCATGTTGTGAATGAGAATAAGGATTTTTTGAGATGAATTGAAGATGATGAAGAGTTTATTATGATTTGGATTAAGGACTTGTTTGGTTAAACAACTTAATTAAGCACTTATAACATAGTTGCTTTTCACATAACTGCTTATGTATAAACTATTTATATAACTATATGAAATACAGGTAAGCTATTTTTATGTTTGAAACAAACTGTTTTCATAAGGTATACTAAAGAACTTATGGAAGTAATCTGAAAAAAGATTATGGATAAATCATTAGTTGTTTTCATAAGCTCTCCAAAACAGTTTCACATGTGTTTATGTCAGTAGATAAGCTTAAATAAGCCAATCAAAGAGGGTGGAAGTAAGATGTAAACAACTTATGGATAAATCATAAGTTTTTTCCATAAGTTATCCCAAGCAATTTTCCAAGTGTTTATGTCGGTAGATAACTCAAATAAGACAATTCAATCGCCTTTTATTTGTATGCATTGTGAGTGTAACTTATATTCAATGGCATATTCCTATATAAATATTTATGAAGATATTTTAGGAATGATCTGACAAAGTGACATTATGGTGTAATTTGTGCGTAAAAATGATTTACATTGTCTACGTTTATAAATTAATCTTCTCATTACAATTTTACTTCAAATAGAGAAATAACTATTTATATAAATTAATCTATCATTACAATTTTCCTTTTAATGGTCAAAATAGCTATTTAGATTTGCTTTTCCTTATTTTGAAATTTGAATATATTGTTTGAAAATTTGTGTGTTTATGTTTCATTTTTTGATTTGCACTTGTTTGTTTTCATTACTTGTTATTAGTTAGTTTAGGTGTTCTTGGTTTTCTTGATGACGGCTAATGTTGACCAACTATTGAGGAAACCTGTCATTCTTATTAACTAGTAAATAATATATATTTGAAGATGCTCAAAGTGTTCTAGCGCTGTAACTTTAAATGTCATTGAAGTTACTTAAATGTGAGACACTATTAAATGTAAAAAAAAAAGTAATTTTAAATTACATTAAATAATATATATATATATATATATATATATATATAAAGAGCATAACAACCTGAAATGTTAAAATGTTAAAATAAATATATAACGCCGTCTGTGGGAATCGAACCCACGACCACGTGGTTAAAAGCCACGCGCTCTACCAGCTGAGCTAAGACGGCTTTTGCTTTGCTCTTACTAAAATCCATTTTAGTCATGTAAAATTTATAATTGAAATAAATAATTATATGGAAGCACACAACTGATTCCAAGTTAACTTCTTGAAATGTGTTTCTATCGTTATTTTGCATGGTGATTGGTTAATGATTATTGTCTTAGTTTTTTCGTTTTAATTTTGTTTTATTAATATATATTACAAGAATAATATATGTTTGAAGATTCTCAAAGTGCTCTATCCATTTGTAGGTGTAACCTTAGATGTCATTGAATTATGATCGAATTATTAAGTGTTATTTAAATGTGAGACACTATTAAATATCAAATTAAGTGAGTGCAAAAAAACAAAGTAGTTTTAAATTACATTAAATAACATATATAAAAAGAGCATAACACCCTTAAATGTCAAAATAAATATATATTGTCGTCTGTGGGATCGAACCCACTACCACGTGGTTAAAATCACACGCTTTACCAACTAAGATAAGACGGCTTGTTAACTTTTCTTTTAAAAAATCCATTTTAGTCATGCAAAGTATACAATTGAAAAAAAAATAATTATATAAAAACATACAACTGAATCCATGTTAACTTCATGAAATGTGTTTTTTTTTTTTTTGATTAAGGGGAGGGCCTAAGCCCAAGGAACAAAAGGACTAAACACACACAATTCTAGGGTACAAAACACCCTTAGAATCTTGAACAAAAAAATCAACAAGCCAACTAGGGATCGTTGGAAAAGACACATAACCAATCTTAAACTCTTTACCGAAGCTAGCAAGACGATTCGCACAACCGTTACACTCACGATATATATGCCGAATTTCCACCTTCTCTAAAGCATTCATCCAAAAATGGATTTTACGCACCAAATTGCTATTGCTCAAATTACTTCCACTCTGCCTATTACTAATATCCACAGCTTCTTTCGAATCCGACTCAAGCACCACATACTTAAAACCTTTCTCCACCACCAATTTCAGCCCCTCATGAATACCCCACAGTTCTGCCACCAAGGAATTACTACTACCCCCTCCTCTAGCAAAACCCCCACACCATCTTCCCTCCTCATCTCGAAGAAGCCCTCCACAACTAGATCCTCCACCACTAGAGTGAGCCCCATCAACATTGACTTTGATAAATCCATTTTCTGGCCTGCACCATTTAAGTTGAAATGTGATTTTGTCTCGCTCCATGACAAGATTATTACAAGCAGCAGCCTTGTAATGAAGAATATTTGTAGCAATATCACTAATCAAATCTACAGGTCTACGGAAATTCTCAGCGTGCTTTTCTTTATTTCGCCAGTTCCAAATTGCATGACAAGCTGTGGACCAAAATTCTGGCCAATTACCAACACCTTGAATGCTAGTAACAAAATTGCCTTCCATATTAAGATGCAACCATTCCTGTAACTCAACTGTATAGAAACGGTGAGCAATATCCCTAAGAATAGTTCTATCCCAAATACTTCTAATCTGCATGCAATCTCTAAACACATGCATGATGCTTTCTAAATAATTACCACACACACCACAAACAGCATTACTCAGCCCAAACTGTCCCATTCTAACTGCCGTAAGAAGTCTATCATGGTGCAGCATCCAAATAAAAAATCGGACTCTTTCCGGAACTCGAAGATCCCATATCCTCTTCCACTTCTTGCTGAGAACCGATTCATTATACTCCATCAAAAGCTTATAAGTGCTGCTTATAGACAGGCCTTCATCATCCTTGGAAGAGACTTCAAATTTATCCTCATGCGAATCCCCTAGCGGAGGGTGAATTGCTGTAATCTGCAGCCTTAATTGATGAGGCAGCCAGCTTAAAATATGTCAATCCCACTCACCATCGACCCCCACAAGATCACAAACCTTAGCATCTGTTAAATGAGTAGGAATACATATATTTCTATCCTTCATGCAGCAACCTCTCTCAATCCAACTATCTTGCCAAGCATGAATATTTTCCCCATTGCCAATGCTCCATTTCCCTAGCTCCATTAAGGTTGGAGCAGTCTTTACTATAGCTTTCCAAAGATTTGAATCCAAACTACCAGCTTTAAAGTCAGTAGTCACATCCTCCACCTTGTATTTTCCTCGAAGCACTCGACACCAGAGATCCTTGTTGCCATTAATAATTTTGCCCCCAAGCTTCATCATGCAAACTCGGTTCATTGTTTCAAGATTTCGCAGCCCAAGACCTCCATCCTTTTCGCAGCCCAAGACCTCCATTAATAATTTTTCAAAACAATAAAATTAATGATATATCATTATATTGCATGGTTAATGATTATTATCTTAGTATTTTTGTTTTTATTTTATAAATTATTAACATATATTATAAGAATAATATATTTTTGAAGATGCTCAAAGTGTTCTAATTATTTGTAGGTGTAACCTTAGATGTCTTTAAATTATGATCGAATTAAAAATTTGTATTAACTTTATAATTTATAATAATTTGTATATATTTATTATGTTTATTTGTAAAGTAATTTAATTGTCAAAAATATTTAATTCATTCATTAAATTGTTAAGTGTTACTTAAATGTGAGACATTATTAAGGGTCTGTTTGGTAAAAATAGCGGTTGACTAATAAACTAACTGATAGCTTATAGTTTGTGGCTGATGGCTGATAGCTTATAGCTGATGGTTGAGACTTGAGACTAATAGCTGATTAGCTAATTGAAGAGTTTAGTAAAATTAGCGGTTCAACTAACTTATAAATGTAAAATGACATAAAAGATATTTAATAATAATTATTTTATTTTAAATTAAAATAAATTATAAAGGATAAAAGTGGACTTTTGTTAAAATAATAAGGATAAACAAGGAAGAAAAAATTATAAGCTATAAGCTATAAGTTAAAACGCTATTTAAAACAGAATCTAAAAAGTAAGCTATAAGTTAGCAAAATAAGCTTTTAACTTATGATGAAAAGACCGTTATCAAACAGGTTTAAATTGCCATAAAAGTTTATAAGCTATAAGCTCAAAATTATGTCTTGTCAAACAGAGCCTAAGGCCCTGTTTGGTAAAATTAACGACTAGGTGATAAGTTAGCTTATAATTGATGACCGATAGTTTATGGCTGATGGCTGATACCTTATAGTTGTGTCTGATGACTGGTAGCTAATAAGGTAATTAAAGTGTTTGGTAAAATTAACGGTTTAACTAGCTTGTAAATGTAATATGACATAAAAAGACTTTTATTAATTAATAATTAAATGCACATTTAAAATAATTAAAATTTATAAGGGTATTATTGAAAGAATAAATTATAAGATATAAGTCATAAGCTAAAACACTATTTAAAATACCATCTGAAAAAATAAGCTGTTATTAGTTCGTGATAAAAAGACTATTACTAAACAGGTCTTTTATCATCATATGAACTTATAAGTTATAAGCTATGAACTTAAAATATGACTTGCCAAATAGAGCCTAAATATAAAAATATTATGTGTAAAAAAAATAAAGTAGTTTTCAATTACATTAAATAATATAGAAAAAAAATAACACTCGTAAATGTCAAAATAAATATATAACACCGTTGGTGGGACTCGAACCCACGACCACGTGGTTAAAAGCCACACATTCTAATAGCTAAGCTAAGACAACTTGTTATTTGCTCTTACTAAAACCTATTTTAGTCATGCAAAATATACAATTGAAAAAAAAAATTATATGGAAACATACAACGGAATCCATGTTACCTTCGTGAAATGTGTTTTTTCAAAACAATAAAATTAATGATAATAGAGATGTGTTTCTATCATTATTTTGCATGGTGATTAGTGAATAATTATTTTCTTAGTCTTTTCGTTTTAATTTTGTTTTATTAATTATTAATATATATTACAAGAATAATATATGTTTGAAGATGTTTAAAGTGTTCTAGCCATTTGTAGGTGTAACCTTATATGTCATTGAATTATGATTGAATTTAAAACTTGTAACATATTTATTATTGATAGTAAAAATATTTTCTTTATTATGTTTATTTGTAAAGTACTTCCCTCTGTTTTTTTATTATAAGTCGTTTTGAAAAATATTGTATTTAAATTAAGTCGTTTTATAATTTCAATGAATAATTATTGATATTTTTTCTATTATATCCTTAAATATTTATTATTCTCTCTTTTCAATTATGTAATTTTATCTTCCACATGTCATTAACAAAGGATAATTTTGTAAAACCTTCATAATTTCTCGTTTCCATACAATAATATTATTTTAAACATTTGTAAAAAGTCCAAAACGACATATAATAAAAAATAGAGGTAGTAATAAAGTGTCAAAATTATTTAATCCATTCATTAAATTATTAAGTGTTACTTAAATGTGAGACATTATTAAATATAAAAATATTAAGTGTAAGAAAATAAAATAGTTTTAAATAATATAGAAAAAAAATTATAACATCCTTAAGGGTCTGTTTGGTTGGAAGTAGATGGAGGGGAGGGGATATTTATAAATAAATGTGTTTGGTTCATTTTTTATGAAGAGAGGGGAGGGGAGGGGAGCAAATTCCCTCCTAGACTCACTTTTTGCTCCCCTCCAAATTGGGGAAATTTGGAGGGGAGGGAAGATTCATTAATCAAAATTTTATTATTTTCTCTATTTTATCCTCAATTATTTTTTTTAATTTCAAGATTGTCCTTATTGAATTATTAAAGACTAGATTTTTCTATGTTATTTCACGTTTCATTGCGGTTGCTATTTGTGTCTTTTTTTTAACATTATAATATTATTCTATGTATTTTTAATTATAGAAATTATTTTATTAGATTAGATGAATCATCAAGATCAGATAATTGTTTGATTTGCGTTGAAGATCTATAGTTCAACTAATGTGTGATGTTGTTTAGTGTTATAGTATGATTTATGAACGAAAAAGTTTTTATTTGGGAAAATTTACTCAATACTATTGTTATTTAGAATTATTTTTACGAAGAACAAATAACAATATTTATAAGGATAAAAAGGTAATTTAATTTTAAAATCCCTCCCCTCCCCTTGTGAACCAAACATACATGTTGGTAAAAACCCCTCACCTTCTCTCCCCTCCCCTTCTTTGAACCAAACATATATTTAGTTAAATTCCCTCCCCTCCATTCCCCTCCCCTCTATTAAATTCTCTCCCCTCCTCTCCCCCCGTTGAACCAAACAGATCCTAAATGTCAATGCAACCAGTTGACCTGATGTCAGTATTCTGACCCCCGAACTGAACAAAACCGGTAGTTATAAACAAATAATAATAATAATAATAATAATAATAATAATAATAATAATAATAATAATAATAATAATAATAATAATAATAAATATATAACGCGAATCAATCCCACGACCATGTTTGTATATTATACCCTCATATTAAAATGAGTATTCTCATTAATGCAATATAATGGAGAAGACAAGAAGGACAAATCATAAGGGACAACCATGAAAGTCAAAGCTTGGAGAAGCAAGACCGTTCATAGGTTTAACTAAGATTTTTCCATTGGCTTGACCAAATAATAGTGTCAGTGTCCATAACCCTATTCTTTTAATTTTTCATATATCTGTATGTATGATGCATGATATTTAGTTAATTTGAGAGACATTTTGTATGAGAAACATAAGCCTGTGAGATGGCTTATCAAAATCCAGTGAAGTTAATATATAGTTCCAGGGAGATCAACAACAAGAAACGAACTTAGTCCCACAAAAGTAAGACTCAGCTACATGATCAAAAAGACCACGCTTCTATCTAATTTATTAATCTCAAGTTATTCTACCTCATATTTTTAAGCGGGCTTAAGCACCAGCTCATTTTGCCACCACTATCAAAAATAGATATAATGAAGGCAGCAAATGCTCATGAATTCATCAGTAGAATGACTGAAGGGTACAGTTATCAAGAGGACAAAAACAAAGGGTAACAATTGCTAGAGCTATTCTGAAATATCCAACCATTATTCTGTTGGATGAAGAAACAGGTGCACTGGATACAATAACAGAAAGAGTTGTCCAAAAAGCTCTTGATAAGCTTATGGAAGTTCGGAAGACAAATTTTGGTAGCTCACAGTCTCTTGACATTTGCAACGGAGACAGCATTGCAGTGCTGCAACACAGAAAGGTTGCTGAAATAGGAAGTCAAGAGAGGCTGATGGCTGAACCTGGAAGCATCTATAAGCAATTGGTTTGTCTACTGTGAGAAAAGCGTGAACAAAAAGACAGTTAATGAATTCATTAGGAGCTCCCCAAGTTAATATAGAATTATAGATTCAAACTATACTTGCAGTTTGCAACTTGAATTGAGGTAAGGCTTTAAGAGTGTGCCTGATGACTAATCCATCCATGAAAGATGTTTTCATACATATTGTTTTTATACACAAATGCTACCAGATAATTAAAGGTCTATAATTGGCTATTGCAGAATTTAACAAACTTGGAAATTCTGTAATTTGCGCTTCAAACCAGAATATCAGAAAACTATTCATATCCATCATTAACAAAACAACCCTTTTGAATTAACGAAATGTCAGGAAGAAAGAAAAAAAACTAATTAAAAGCACTGTTTCACAATGTTAATCAGAAGGGAATCTGCATGAAATTCACCATCTGATTATTCTACCAAGTCATGTAAAAGATTGCAGCATGGTTTGCAATTCATGCCTATGCACTTGCTTCAAAATTCGAAAAGACCAACCAACTAAAGACTTGTGTCCATGCTTCATGATGCAACTAGTGTAGAACAACAACTAAGCACATGATATGCTCAACATATAAGAGTTATTTCTATGAGGCTTCTTTGAACATTGGGGCCCACCAAGTAGATATGAAACTGCAAAGGGCTCAACCGCTCAAAGATACGTTGTAGCAATTACAACATTTGTTATTTCCTTCTCGAGTTCGGCTTCATCAACCCACAATGAACTTCGTTGATGCAACAATTCTTTCTTCTCGGCCTTCTTCTCTTCATGCTTTTTGGCTTTCATCCTCCAATTTTCAAGTTTCTCTGCTCTCTCTTTTAACTAATCCACGAACATAAGAAATATATCAATAGCAATAAGCATAATCTATACCAACAATGACTAGGTTATTGAAAAATATGAAACAAACATAATGTATAAATAGCAATAAGCAAAATCTATACCAACAATGGGTTATTAAAATTTAAAGTTTAGACCAAGTTAAAAAAGAACAAGTTAAATTTAAAATCTCAAATATGAACATATAAAAAAAGACACAAGTTAATTCATAGACAACCCCAACATCCATTTGGTTTTATATATTTAACAGCTATCTTTCCAATTAATTAAATAGTAATAAAATGAGACATATATTCTCATTGAAGTTATTAGGTAAGTGATTTTGAGTCGTGATACATAAATAAACTGTCCATAAACAGTGACCAGCCTATCTCTCAACTAGCAACAGCAAGACTACAAGAGTCTAATGTCATTGTTTGTAATGTCAAATCAAAACAGGGACAATAGACATGTTTAGGATTTGGATAACACTAGTGAAAAATCTAATACAAAGCTTATCATAACCATCAGAAGGAGGAAACTATCATTCATACAAAAAGTTTACACTAATGGAACGTGGTTGAATCTCAGACATATGTTTTCCACTATTTTTCTTAGAGCCGTGCTCTTGTACGAGATTTTTACTAGTTAATAAGAATGATAGGTTTCCTCAATAGTTGGTCAACATCAGCAGTCATCAAGAAAACCAAGAACACCTAAACTAACTAATAACAAGTATTGAAAACAAACAAGTGCAAATCAAAAAATGAAACATAAACAAACAAATTTTCAAACAATATATTCAAATTTCAAAATAAGGAAAAGCAAATCTAAATAGCTATTTTGACCATTAAAAGCAAAATTGTAATGATAGATTAATTTATATAAATATTTGTTTCCCTATTTGAAGCAAAATTGTGATGAGAAGATTAATTTATATACATAGACAATGTAAATCATTTTTACGCACAAATTACACCATAATTTCACTTTGTCAGATCATTCCTAAAATATCTTCATAAATATTTATATAGGAATACGCAATTGAATATAAGTTAAACTCACAACGCATACAAATGAAAGGCGATTGAATTGTCTTATTTGAGTTATCTACCGGCATAGACACTTGGAAAATTGCTTGGGATAACTTATGTAAAAAACTTATGATTTGTCCATAAGCTGTTTACAGCTTACTTCGACCCTCTTTGATTGGCTTATTTAAGCTTATCTACTGACATAAACACATGAGAAACTGTTTTGGAGAGCTTCTGAAAACAACTAATGATTTATCCATAATCTTTTTTCAGCTTACTTCCATAAGTTCTTTAGTATAGCTTATGAAAACAGTTTGTTTCAAACATAAAAATAGTTTACCTGTATTTCATATAGTTATATAAATAGTTTATACATAAGCAGTTATGTGAAAAGTAACTATGCTATAAGTGCTTAATTAAGTTGTTTAACCAAACAAGTCCTTAATCCAAATCATAATAAACTCTTGATCATCTTCAATTCATCTCAAAAAATCCTCATACTCATTCACAACATGCAAATCGTAGATTCAATTTCCAAAATACTAAATTGAAAAGATGACTTACAAGGGTTTCTCGAAACTGTTGTTGAGCAATATTTCGTTCCTGAGCCCTAACTTGTGCAGCCTGAGCCTTAAGTTTCTTACGCTCTTCATTAGCAACTCTAAGTGCTTCCCTCTGAGTCTCATCCTTCCGTTGCTTCTCCAATGCCATAGCCTCCATTTCTCTTATATATTCCTTCCGAACCTCCTTCACTTGCTTTGCGTAGTCTCTCCGAAGCTGAGCAAGCACTGCTTCGGCTTCCTTAGGATCCTTGGGAGCTTGCCAGCTTCCAACAAAGGAGCTGGGCGATAGGAACTTGTGATTTTCACGGTGGCGAATGAACGCGCGTGTGAACGCAACATAGTCCTCCACATCATTGAATTGGGATCTTACTGCAAAATATAAAAGATGATTTAATAAACAAACAACAGAATAGTGTTTGTATCAAGAAAATCAATTCTAATTTTGAGTTAAGAAGGATAAACCTAACTGTAACTAGCATAAACCCTAACAAAGAATCGCATCGGAATGGAATGGAAGAACGATAAATAAAGAGTGAAGAAGAGAATGGGTTAAAAGAAAGAACCTTATTTTGAGTTCCACAGCTTCGGCGATTATGAACGGAGTGGAGAAGAGATAAAACAAGGCAAATAGATATAAGGCGGTGATGTTCGGCCGTTTTTAGGTAATGCTCGCGGTAGTATGTTGTCGATGGCGGAGAGATCACGGTGGGTGTTGGCTTCTTGCTGAAATCGGCGGTGATGTTCGGCTGTTTTTAGGTAATGCTCGTGGGGACTTCACTTTCTTTAGATTTTTTTTACTAATATTATCAATTCAGCTTATAACGTAGCTTACTTTTACTTCTTTTTTTTTTTATTAATTTCTTTTTAATTCTAAATACAAACCCTAATTATATTAATTCTATATTAAAATAATAATAATAATAATAATTGTCACCATTTTTTATTTTTTTTCTATAATTCTCATTTTAATGGTTATTGAAATTATAATTAATATATAATTAATATATAGTAATAATGGGTAGAAATTAAAAAACAAATATTAAATACGTTAATAATTATTATATAAAAAAATTAAGAACAAATAGAATGAAGTAAAAGTGAAATTATTTTCTATTTTATAGATAAATAAATTAAAATTAAGATGATGATGCTTTCATAGGCACACATTATTTGTGCACTTAACCTAACCATGAGTTCATCATTTAAGCATGAAAATAGATATACCATACATTACTATTACTATATATACACACACATCCTCATTTCATTTTATAATATCAATTAATTAACAATCATGGCTATGTTCCTTAATCGTATTCAAGTCTTTGCAGCTTTTTTTGCTGTCATTCTCATTGTAGCATCAGGCCATGGCAAGTGAAACTATATTTTGTTTAATTTAGTACTACATTGTATTTTATGTGACCATTTTTTAATAGTTTAGAAAACACTAACATTGTTGTTGTTTATTTAATGTGCAGGTTCTTCGGAAGATAAGGAACCAAAACCAAGCAAGATATGTTTGCGTAACAGTGACACATGGCCTCATGCAAGATGCTTCCATTCTGGAATTTGTAACCATTACTGTCAGACAGTAGAAAATGCACTCTCTGGACAATGTGGTCTCTTTTTCAAGAAATGTCAATGCAAATTCTGTGACGATGATCCTTTCTCCCCATAAACTAGCTTTCACATCATGTCTTAATAAAATGAGTTCCCACAGGGGAATTTAGGTCAAATTTCAGAGTTGTTTAGTCTTTTGAATAAATTGTATCACTAGTTTCATTATTAGTTACCTTGTTGCGTGGCGCGCATAAAGTTTTTAGTGTATGTTAATTTCGTTTCAATAAATTATCTGGTATCATATTTCTACATTATTGTTATGATAATTATTACTCAAAAGAGGGAAACAAAATTTTTTGAAAAAATTTAAAATAATTTATTAATTATTTTAATAAAAAATATGGAAAATTGTTAAAATAATTTAAATTTGAAAATAAATTATTTTTGTGTGCGTATATATGATCTAGCCATAAACCGTTTGGATCCAGAGATTGCTCCTCTCATAAACTCGTATATATGATCTAGCTGTAAAACGTTTGGGCCCAGAGATTGAGCCTCAGGTTTCAGATAAAATGTAAGGATAATAAAAACGGGAGGTTTGGCCTTGTTGTGCAATGGTAACAACCGTAAGGGTGGTTGAGTATGGAAGTAACAAGCATGTCCCAAGCTCTACAACTCCATGCTCAATTCCTCAAATCCCAAACCCAAAACCATCAAAACCTCTCCAACCTCTTCACCTTCGCAGCTCTCTCCCCCTCCGGAAACCTCAACTACGCTCGCCTCATCCTCAGCTCAAACCCATCTCTCAACTCTTACTACTACAACACCATCATTCGAGCTTATTCTCATTCCCTCAACCCCACCCATCATCTCCAAGCACTTTCCCTCTTCCTCTTCATGCTCCAATCACCCACCAATCACCACAATGTGCCTTTACCCGATAACTTCACTTATCCGTTTGTTTTAAAATGCTGTGCGCGCTTGAAACTTGTTCCGCAAGGAAAACAGGTTCATGGGTTGATTACGAAGATGGGTTTTGGTTCTGATTTGTATATTCAAAATGCGCTGGTTCATATGTACTCTGAAGTTGGTGAACTGGGTGTTGCACGTGAGGTGTTTGATAGAATGTTTTATAGAGATGTGGTTTCTTGGACGTCGATGATTGATGGTTTTGTTAATCATGATCTTCCTCTTGAGGCGATTGAGTTGTTTGAGAGAATGTTGGTAAGTGGGGTTGAAGTGAATGATGCTGCGGCGATTTCTGTTTTGAGAGGTTGTGCGGATTCGGGAGCGTTGAGTGTGGGGAGGAGAGTGCATGGGATTGTGAAGGAGAAGGGGATTTATTTGAAGGGTAATGTTTGTACTGCGCTTATTGATATGTATTCGAAATGTGGGTGTTTAGAGAGTGCAACAAAGGTGTTTGATGATGTTGTGGATAGAGATGTTTTTGTTTGGACTGCGATGATTTCTGGTCTTGCTTGTCACGGGATGTGCAAAGAAGCGATTGATATGTTTGTTGAAATGGAAATGTGTAATGTAGTGCCTGATGAGAGGACTGTTACGGTTGTTTTATCGGCGTGTAGGAATTCAGGCTTGGTTCGTGAAGGTTATATGTTTTTTAATGATGTCCAGAAGCGTTACGGTATGAAACCCACTATTCAACATTTTGGTTGCATGGTGGACCTTCTTGCAAGAGGAGGGTGTTTGAAGGAAGCTGAAGATTTCATTAATGCAATGCCAATGAAACCTGATGCAGTCCTTTGGAGGACCTTGATATGGGCATGCAAAGTTCACGCAGATACTGAAAGAGCCGAGCGTTTGATGAAACACCTTGAGCTGCAAGGTATGGGTAAACATGATAGTGGAAGTTACATACTTGCTAGTAATGTTTATGCGTCTGTAGGAAAGTGGTGTGACAAGGCAGAAACGAGAGAATTGATGAATAAAAAGGGGTTGGTAAAGCCACCAGGGTCTAGTAGGATTGAAATTGATGGTGTTGTTCATGAATTTGTCATGGGGGATTATAATCACCCTGAAGCAGGGAAAATATTTGTCGAATTGGATCAGATGGTAGATAAGCTGAGAAAACAAGGGTATAACCCTAAAGTATCAGAGGTAATGCTTGAGATGGATGATGAGGAGAAAGCCATTCAGTTGCTTCATCATAGTGAGAAGCTAGCGCTTGCTTATGGACTGATCAGGATACGTCCTGGGTCCAAAATCAGGATTGTAAAGAACCTAAGGTCTTGCGAGGACTGTCACGAATTCATGAAACTAATCTCTAAGGTTTACCAAAGAGACATCATCGTAAGAGACAGAATACGATTCCATCATTTCAAAAATGGGGATTGTTCTTGTAAGGATTATTGGTAGCATGAGAGTTGTCCTTGGATTAAATGTTGTAATGTGTAAAAGGAAAACTTGTAGAGAAAACCCATGTACAGTCACATGAGCTGCTAGCTTTGATACCTTATTTGGCTATCAAGACAAATTGCAAATGCCAAGAATTTTTTTTACTTGCATGGACATTTTTTCAGATTTTAAACATAAATCATGAGTGATGGCCCCTTTTTTTTTTTTTTTTTTTTATAAATACCAATAGACGGGATATAGTTCTATCCATAATCCATGACAATGTGCTTATTCAGAGTACTGCGACATAATTCAGTTTCTATTTGGTTAAGATATGGTCATATAGGACACCTAGAGATGGAGAACCAAACTCATTCTTTGGAAGTTCTTTGGTCAGATACTGTTGGCGATTTGCAGGTACGTTGCAACTGCATATGCATGTTTTTCTTCGTGAAATACTTACCTTCGTGTATGTCATTACATTCTGTTCTTTAACTAAAGATATTTCTACTTGATAATTTATCAAGTTGTTTCATTGAATATACATTTTTATTAGATTATGTGTTGTCAAATCATTAAGTACTTACACTTTGAAAGATGATAACTATTTAGAAAGGTTGATTTTTTAATGACTTGCATACACAGACTTAGATAATTATGTCAAAAACTTTGCATTAAGAATGAACCAAAATTATACTTGTTGATGATAATTGTACTTATTCCCCCAAGTCGTATTCATATGGAGATAAGATTAAAAATATGAAGTTTTGCACTCAACAAAATTAGATTGAATGCTGTATAATACATTGTTTAGATTTACAGTGTCACATAAGTTTGAACTTAATGTAGCTTACAAACTATCAAAATCTCTTTACAGGTTGTCCCTATCCTTTCTTTTTGGCATTCACAGTTGATTTTTAAAATTAATGATTGAATTGAACAAATAATTTATCTAGCCAGAATAAGAGTCCGAATTAAAATTCATAATTATAATCAAACTTCATGGACCTATCTCCAGTCCCGTCACAGAATCCAATTTCATATTTTTCGTCAGAGTGATAGGAGTCCGGATTAAAGACAAGCAAAACAATGTAATTTTATTAAAAACCAGAATTGTTCAGAAGATAGTCCTTGTAATCCCAGAGCTAAATGCTGCTCAAATAAGAGATGAATCTCTCTGTTCCCAACCAAAAGGTTTCTAACAGTAAAGATGCTTGAATGATCTCCCTATTTTCCTCCTTCTCCTTATATTCCCTCACCTTTTCTAACAAAATGCCACATCATACAACTCCTCTCCAACTTCCCTATTCGGTTTAGTTGTTGGGCTTAGGCCTAAGCCCAGAGTCCTATCAGAGTTAGTCATGTTCAGAAAACTTTGAACTATTCTAATTAAAAAACTTCCAACTATTGTCATGGAAAGAAAAAAAAAGAGAAATTTTGGACTAGATAATCAAAAATAAATTAATGCCATATGTTTCTTATTGTATGGTTTCTATTTGGAGGAATTCTTTGAAGGTTTTGAACCTGAAAAAATGCTATAAAATGAAATTGTTCACCTTATATACGTCGATAGAAGGAGGGGGTGAATAGAAAACAGCAACAATCAATAAAAAAAGCTAAGATGAATTCGGCTAGTTTAAAATTGTTTCTAATGAAATTGTTTTTTAATTCTCATAGTTTAACATGATTATTGTCCTGATAATAGTTCTGCTCTGACGGTGAAGCAAACTGATTCCCTCGTGTTTGTAGTTTGTAACATGGGTTTGGTTGGTAACATGCACCCAACTATTCAACCACTGAAGAAAGCTGCTTAGATCTTTTGTCCAAAATCAAGAATTTGAGAATTAATAATTGATTATGTGAACAGAAAAATTCAAAATCTAGAATAGTCTGACTGGTGGACAATTATCAATCAATTAAGGAGCAAATTACTGGGGGCAAAATAGGAATCAAGGACGCTTTAAATTCTGACATCAATCTTGAACTATAAACATGAAGGAATGCTTCTCTGAAGTTAAACTTCATTTTAAAGGTTAAAGTGAGAGATCTAAACCATTGCTGATATACTGTCATTTATGATAAAATAGAACTTGTTTGCTGTCTTATGATCTCTGTGAAGTCACCATCTATATTATAAAATGACATTTCTTATTGTTTACTACTTTGTAGCATTGAACTTGAGAAACTGACAGGAGCTGTTTTTAAATTTATCAGATTACTTCCATGGTCAGGAACCTATATGAATTGCTTCATAACTTAACCTTAATTTTGATTCCAAGTGGTATCAGTTTCTGTACTTTTGTCAGTTCATGAGGCAATATTCCCTATTAGTTTTTCAGGAATATTGCCAACTTCAATTCTTAGAAAATTTTAATTTCATGTGTTTCTGGTTACCGTATGAGTTTTTACTGAAAATCTGTGTTTGCAAAGGGAAAAGAATAGTGTCTCCAATACTAAATAGTACTACTTCCCTCTCACCCTCTCCCTTTCTAATAATGCTCAGTTACACCATACTTAAGAATATTTTTAGAGTTTACGGATATACTCACTGAACCGACATCTAATGAGAACTCATTATATTATATTTTACATTGACGGTGCACGTCCCCTTTTCTCACAATTTTTTGGATCCTTAGACGAAATGGTAATAACTACTAGAAACTCACACACAACCGTGAGTACTACTAGGGTTCGAACCTTGGTGATGACGTCCTGCCTAGCAATATCAGCTTTTGTCAGATGAGCTAGGATTTGCAAACCCTTTTTCTCACACTTTTAACTCATTATATATATTGATTAACTCATTTTTAAGAAGATGGCATATTCTAGAGCACACTTGCTGAATGACATCACTTTAACCTACTTCAATTAGATCTTAATTAAAATACTAAACTTCTGTCAAATGTAATCAGAGTTAGGACAACTTTTTACCAAAGCATGTGAACCATTCAATTGCATGGCTGGCCACATGCTCACCCCCCTTTCCAATAAACAATACCCTAAACTTTAATTTCAAAACATGTAATCAAATATTCTAATCCAAAAAGAAAGCATCATGGGAGATTTCATCACCCATGCCTCTATTTTCTAATGTTTGCACCTATATCAATACATCATATAGACCCCATACTTAGAATAATAGAATTATATGTAAACCAGAACAGCAAAGGACACCGACTTTCATAACTTCTGTTGCTGGTTTAAATTAATGTCTTCACTGTCCCGTTAAATCGGCTCAGTTAGTATCTGTGCAGGGACATCAAATGCAGGAGCACCCAAAAAAAATATTAATGTCTTCAAATTTTTTGTTCGTTTTAAGCAAAGGAAAATGAAATGTAAATTTGAGTGGTTTCACCTTTATAACTTTACTTTGTCACTTAGGCAAATAATGGAAACCAAGTAAGAGTCACCATTTTGTAGCTTAACCAAGCCTAGTATGGGAATCTTATCAGTTAGTATATTTAACTCAAAACAAAAAACAGGCACCAAAAAAGTTTCTATTTTAGAAGTGATTACCAAATACTCCAATATACAAAACTTGATAATTGGTTTAATGTATTTTTTTGACTTATTACTTCTTTTACTGTCTTTTTCTAATAATGGTTTTGAATGATAATATATAACCTTGATGTATGAGAAACTTTATTATCTGATTGAAATAATATTCTGAGAATCTTTGTTCCTTTACAGACAATCTTGCATTCCTTCACATAACATAACATATAGCACTATTATGGAGCATCACTAAAAGATGTATATGATTCATGCTTTTATTTCATGACCACTATATTGTCCATTCATCTATTTCCCTTTTGTAAACTGGGAATTATTCTTTCTTCATTTGTGTACCAGAGTTAAGGGAAATGTTATTAATGGAAAAAGATATGTTTGATAAGAAATAAAGCATATACGGTTTTATTCCTTACTAGAGATTAAAATTGAAAATAAAATAATCAATTGTTTAGACTCAAGTAGATAATGAACTTCAACTAAAGATAAATTAAATCGTTTAGAAGAATTGAAGTTCGAATCATGAATGAAACAATTATTTGTCGGATTTTACTTATTTATCGGCTAAATTCTGAATTACCGGACACATTTTTCTTTAGAAACGAGAGGGTTAAGACTATACAACAATAATAACAGCAATAAGCTTTATACCAATTATACCACTAAGAGCATAAATATAGGGGGTGGTATTTGCCACATGTACCACTTGTGTCATAATAGTATGGATAATTGAATGCAAATGGTGTAGTATTACATAACCACCATATCCAAATAATGCTACGGTGCTTTTCAATTTTTTAGTGTATATTGTGTGATTAGTGGGACCCATTTTAAGTTTTTAGATGGGTAGTATGAATATTTACAAATTTTAATTAGTGGTTTAAATAATTGAGAAGTGTGAAATAATATATTATATTAAGTGGGGTCCATTTATACCACCAAATTGGGTGGTATGGATGTGGATGCTCTAAGTGGGATCGGCTACATGGATTAAGATAGTCAAACACAAGATCTTAAGTAGGATCGGACGGTCTCTGAAAGATCTTAAAACTATGATCGTAGCACGATACTTAAGATCTTATCGAAGGGTAAAATGGTCATTTGACATACACACACAAGGACATGAAAATTATAATACATGGAAAAATAATTAGAATACTTTTTTGGTGCACTTTGTGGTCAAGATCATGGATCGTAAGATCTTACGATCTTACGTGTTGAAGTTGTCTTTTATATGATTATCATGATACGATAATACATAATATCTTAGATGATTCGACTTGTTTGTTTGATTTATGTTTTTTGAGCTACTTATCTTACGACCGATGATCTTGACCACAAAGTGCACGGAAAAAGTTTTTTCGGAGATTGTGGCACTAAAAGACAACTTCAGCACATAAGATCGTAAAACCCAACACTCGATCTTGACTATACTGACATGAATTAACTTTTTTTCATAATGTTCTATCTAAAACCATATTTTTATCCAAATTGTTAATCTCGAGATTTTTCTTCTTCTATGGGTTAGGATGATAATTGTGGATAAAATAAGTTTCAAATAATATATTGAATTTCTGTCCATTATGTTTAAGAGAAGATTATAATTCCTTATTCTGTTTGAAACATCAAATGATTCTTTCAAATTTATTGTCAACCTTCCAATTGAAATATTGGTACATGCAAAGAAATATATGCCAATTCAATGGTGGCCATTAAGTTTCTATGATGGATATTGGAGCTTTTTTTAATCTCTATATGGTTTTAACTATTGGACTACTTTCCATGTAAGTTACTCTTTGTTTGAACAACTAAAGATTGCATGTTGATATTATTGAAGAGTGCGTTTGGTTTAAGTTATTAAAATTAAAATTGGAAAAGGGTGTGGGAAGAAAATTCCACCAAGGTGAAAATGAAATTTGTATTTTTAATATCCTATTCTATACCCACCACCTCTATCATAATATTCTAACTTATGATCATATCAAAAAAAAAATATTTTAAACTTGTAATTTTAAACCATCTCATTTTAATATTCTAACTTTCTAATTAAATAAGTAATTAAATTTCAACCATTTAAATTAGTCTATACTACAAATTTTATTAGTCTATTGCAAGTGAAATGGATTTTTGTTTGGACTTGTAAACAAATATCTTTCAATGAAAAAACTATTCCATCCTTTCCAAAAGAAGTGTTATGTTTGAAATAATTATTTGTCCTAAATAAATGTCACTTTAAATTTTCAATGTAATTTTAATCTTTAGTTTTCAATTGTGTTCTCTCATTAATACTTTATATTTATTATTTTTTAACCTTTGTATTAGTAATAATAAGAATTCACCAATAGTTGATAAGGACTATTTGATAAAATTATCTTTCTTTTTTATTATGAAAATGTGAAAAGTATGACACTTATTTTGAAAGTGAAGAATAATATCCTCTAAATGACGCTTAAGCATTCAAAAGGGTGCATTGGTCATTTCATATTGGCATGGGATGTTCTAATGTAAACGAACATATATCATCTTTAATTGCCTCTATTAAAGTTTTTAGTGATTGATGATGTATATAAAGAGAGGATATTAACCTCATCTGCTATAAAGTTGAGACTTGAGGAAAATCTTTAAAGAAATTGTTGGATGTTTTGGAGGGGAGAAAATATGTTATTTTTCATTTTTAAATTATAAGGCGTTAAAAAAATTTAAGTGTTATATAATTATTTATCGTATTACTCTTTTAGAAATATTAAGGGGGTGACAAGCTTAAGAGAATGAGATGAGAGGAAGAAGAGAAAAATCTTTATTTATTTTTATTTTTGTAAAAAAAAATAAAAAGATAAATGTATGATTAATATTTTTAATTTTAATTTTTAAAATTTTGCGACAACATAGAATTTTAAAAAAATTAAATCATCTCTCAATTTAATTTTTTAAATTCCTCCATGTTTAAAATATTCTATTGTTATGAACAAAATATATAATGCAAATTAAATGACTATTATTGCTTTTATTTTATTTTCATGATTCATTTTCTTCAAAGACTTCTCTTCCTAATCTTCCAAAGAAGATCCCAAAGAAAACAACTTGCCTAAGTACACACACATGAACCATATTCATAAACAACACTTGTTTGATTATTTTTGAGTTGTTATCAAAACTTTGGTATTTTATGGAACAACACGTACCATACAAAGACATGTGCATGTACTTATTATTCATAAAATAAATTAAAAAATGACATGTGTATGAAGAAAAAAATATCTTAATTATTTTATATTTGTTCCCGTTGTTTAAGACGTAGAAGTGTAAAGTTTTCGAATATTAGGTATAGCTAGGTAGGGGAAAAGAACTTAATTTTCATAGTTAAAAAATATTAGGAAAATGTTGTGTCGTTCACTTAATTACAAAATTTGTCAAAATATCTTACATGTTTTGGGATTAAAAAATTGTTGATAAGACAACAAGCAACTATTGAGAGCAAGAGAACAAAATTTCACCTCAACGTGTATAGTGCATGAAAGAAGTTTTAGGCTCTGTTTGGTAAGCCATATTTTCGAGCTTATAGCTTATGTCTTATGTCTTATAAACTCATATGATAATTTAGACCCGTTTGGTAACAGTCTTTTCATCACGAGCTTATAGCTTATTTTACTAGCTTATAGCTTATTTTCTAGACGCTATTTCAAATAGCGTTTTAGCTTATGTCTTATAGCTTATCATTTTTTCTTCCTTTTTTATCCTTATTATTTTAATTAAAATTCATTTTTAACCCTTATAATTTATTTTAATTTAAAATAAAATAAATATATATTAAATATCTTTTATGTCATTTTACATTTATAAGTTAATTGAACCGCTAATTTTATCAAACACTTCAATTAGCTTATAAACTATCAGTCTCAACCATCCGCTATAAGCTATAAGTCATCAGTCATCAACCATCAGTCATAAGCTATAAGCTATCAGCTAGCTTATCAGCCAACCGCTATTTTTACCAAACAGACCCTTAATGTTTTTGAGTGAAATTATTTTATCTTTATATTGGGTTAGTCTGTTTTGCTAGCTGACTAGCTAGACTTTTTAATTCAAAAAATTAAATCAATTTTCTTAATTTAATTTAATTAGGAGATTAAAATAGGCAGTCCTTTCTTTAAATAAAAAAAAAAACAATTGAAATGTTACCTTAAATTAAAAAAAAAAAAAAGGCGAGGAAGATGGTGATCTCAATTAGGTCGACATCACTCTTCTAACTAAAATTGTTGCAATTGAAATGTTACTTAAATTAAAATTAAAAAAAAACGAGCATGTCTATCTACAAATTGTTTAAAGAATATTTAAAACTTTATCTATTGTCAAATGGTAAAAGAGAAGAATAATGCGAAACACAATAAAATTAATATAAAATTAAATATATAAAATGTTTAATAATAACCATTCTCTCATAAAATTCACAACTAATTTCTCTCAAAAGAAATTAAGAAATACTCATCTTTAAATATTTCTCTCAAAATTTAATCACTAATTTTTTTTCTCTTTATTTGTTGGATGTAGCATGCACTTTTCACTTGTTATTACAAATAAAACCACACTACTTTTGTAGGTAACAAAAAATGACAAAGAGGTTTTATCTCTTTCTCTCTCCCCAAGCATGTACTTGAATTTCTTTATACCTTTCTTATTTCTAATTATTTTTATTTTATTTCTTTTTGCTTATTCTTCTTTCTCTCTTTTTTGACCTACACTGATTTCAATCGATCTTCACACCTCGATCAAACATTGGCCCTTATCATTCAATTATTCTAGTAGACCAACTGAAATTGAACATAACTCTAATTTTTAAATTGCCGCCACCTTAGTTAGCATATCAATTAGGTTATCACTTCCTTGAAACTTGCTTAATGTTAACACATCATCCTCAAGAAGAGATCTGATGAAGTAATAATGAAGACCAATATGTTTTATTCTTGAATGAAATGGTGAATTCTTTGCCAAATGTATCACACTGACACTATAATTGTACAAAACATTTTTTCCCTATGTAAAATCCAACTCCGTTAACAATCCTTGAAGCCATATCAATTCTTTGCTAGATTTTGTTACTGCTACATACTCAGCCTCTATAATGGATAAATCAACAATCTTTTCTATATGTGATATTCAGCTGACTCCCTTAGTACCAGTGATGAATATATAGTCGATTATACTTCTTCAATGATCATCATCACCAACACAGTCTGCATCAACGTAGCGCTCTACTTTTATTTCTCCTTTGCCAAAGTACAAACATTTCTTAGTGGTGTCTCGTAGATACCTCAAAATCCACTTAACTTATTTCTTAAGAGCTTTACTTGGATTCAACATAAACATACTAATAATTCCCACTGTATGGCCAATGTCTTGTCTCTTATAGACCATTGCGTACATCAAGCTTACAATGGCTAAAGCATATGGAAGGTTAGCCATGATTTCTCTTTCTTCATTGAAATTTTGTTCCTCAAGGGACATATGTTGGACCAGATTTCTAGGACAACTTGTCCAGAAATAACATAATATGACAACAATAATATTTCAAGGTAAAAATAATAAAGAACATAAGAAAATTGGTAATCGAGTTCAGTGCAAACCACACCTACTCCAGTTTATTCACTTATAACTTGTTCAATTGAAGTCTAATCCCGGTCTAACCTTAAAATCTTAAACTCGTAGGCATATTGGTTTGATACCTACTCCAGTTTTGATTACCTTGTTAGGTGAGGGTTCTAATTGATTAGGAGCATTCAATTTAGGCAGGTGGGCGTTAGAACTAGTTGTTGCGCTGATTTTCATGGTTGTAATCAATTATTTGGTGCGCCAAAATTTTGAATTTGAATTCATCTAATCGATTGGGTCATGAGCCTAATAGAGTATTTAGGGCATTTCATCTTTTTGGACTTTTTAGGACTTGTATTGAACTTTAGCTTAGTATCACTTCTTTTTGAACCTTGGACAATTTATTAGCACCCCTTTCTTGACACAAATTAAAAACCCATATATTTTATTACCAAAGTTTTTTTAAACGGATGGACGATTGTTAAAAGCACTTATTTAAATGGTTAATTATATTTTTTCTGATCATTCAACCTTTAAATAATGTACTATCTTGATTACTAAGTAACCTTGATAAATACTCTTCATTTCGAGGAAGTAACAACATATTATTGCAGATCCTTCTCTATGGATCATTGGATATCAGAGTTGGTTAATACATACAAGATAAATATTTCTACGGTAGACTGGTCTTCTCATCCTACTAAGAGTTTAGTTAATCATCAAAGACCAGAGATGTTGAGACTATCCTCAACGAGGCTTGCTTTGATCATGATCATTGATATACACCATCAACGAGCAACATTGGACCATATATAGACTTTAATTCAAACTATTGTATGCTCAAAGGTATATTTTTGCTTTGCTCAACTTCATTTAATATGCACTAAGACTTCATTAAAGCTGTAAAACATCCCTACAAAACAAACTAGATTTTCAGCTTTAGCACCCATATTTTCTTGAGCCCTGGTGTGTTAGTGGCTCTAAGAGGTCTAGGGTTACTGGATACCTTTATACCTTCTCAATTTATCAAAGCAAAACGAATCTAAATGGCCAAAATTTTCACAGAGAACAGTTATAAACATGTCGATTTACTTTCTTCCAATTTAATTCTTTATTATGTGTTCTACTAGACTTAAATCCTAATCCAGTTTTATTTAAGGAAGGCCTTTGATTTGATACAATTAAGTAAAGTTTTTCTTTCCCCATACTTAGGGTTTCATGTTAATATGTTACTTTCTTTTTCATCTAGACACAAGTATCTCATATTTCAGCTAGGTTTTTAATATTAGTTATTACGTGCTTAAGCATTTCATTATTCTTTTCTAGAAACTCAAGATAATATTTAAGGTCTAAGTTACACTTCTTAATAGACAGTTCTTTCGAAGGAGATCACTGGAGTTGACTTGTTTTTGCATGAGTGTGTTGATGAAGTTGCCGAGGATTCTTCTAGCCTTTATCTCATACCTTCATTCTTAAGTAAATGAAATAATTAATTCAACCTCTCAATAATTTCTTCTTTCTTTGATTTTTCTTGAAAGTCATAAACATTCACATCTCTCGATTTAAGGATTGGATCAGATTTCTGATTCCAATTCTTAACTCTTAGATATTTGTTATTGTCAAACGTTATAACATTATTTTCAAATTTTCTAAATTTAGAGAAGAATTTATTAATACAACATTCATCCTCTTTGCCTCATGTGTTCATTCGATATTGTTTGACACTTGGAGAAACTCCATATATCATTTCAAGTGTGTCCTACATTTCCTTAGCGGGCACACAATTAAGAACATAGAAACATTGAATATCATCTAAAGACGTAACTAAAAAATTATTTGATTTGAAATCAACTTCAAACTTTCTCTTTTCCTCTATGGTCCAAAGAAAATTTGGTTTATCTACTACTTCTCCACAAGCGCCGTTAGTTATAGTTCCCCACAGTTCATGATTAAGACTTTGAATGAAAATTTTAAATATAGATATCCATAGTTCAAACCTATAACCATTAAACGATGGAGGTGAGTTTAGGAAAGATCTCGTGTTAAAAATAGTGTTGGAAGTCATCCTCCTCCTAAGACAATTAGTCTTTGAACCAGAGTTAGACTCTGATGCCACTTGTTGAATATGTGACTCCATACACAAGAGGGGTGTGAATTTTAGGGTTTTGAAAAAATGTTGGTTAAAAAAAATTATTTCTAAATCAAATTTTAAAACCATTTTCTAAAAACGGTTGGATATGCAGTAGAAAATCAAAATAAAGAAACTAAGCAAAAAGTAAAAATGTTTAGGGAAGAGAGATAACACCCGAGACTTATAGAGGGTAGGTCTAAAGGAAATGACCTACTCTTCTCCCCAAGAATTAATCTGGAGAGTGTCCAATAATGCTTGAGAGATTTTAGAAGGAAAAAAAATGAAGTTTCATGTTTACTTCAAATCAAACAACGAACGGTGGAATGAAACGATTAGTCTTCACACCAAACAAGAATGGAGCTTTGAGCGGTTAGTCTCTAAGTGAAACGGAGATTTTGTACCAACTTATCTTGAACCAAGATGGAGTTTTTAATTGGCTATCTTCCGAACTGAACTGATGTTTTGTACCAGTCTGACCACAAACCAAACCGAGATTTTATACCAGGTTGACCACAAACCAACTAAGCTTTTGTAAAGGTTGAGCTCAAGACCGGTGTGGAGATTTTTCGCTGGTTATTCTTCACGAACCCAAAAAGGGACCTTATTAACAAGTGGCAGATCGCACGAACCAAATGGGGACTAACATTAATCATCCAAAAAGAGCTTTTAGTAGGTTCAACTCCAAACTCAAACAAACACTTCCTAATGAAGAATAATTCACTCAAGAGGAAAAATAAATCTTGGTGAATTTACTATAATATCCCTTCTAGAATAACTTTCTCACTAAACAAAAGAACTTTTCTCAAAGCAATATGACTAAGAATGTGTGAGAGAATGAAATATATTTTAGAGAGACAATAAGAGAGCGAAAGGCGAGATATCTCATACTTTAAAGGATGTTACATCTTTATGTGTTATCATCATTAAAATCGTGATGTTATCAGGGATAGACATATCTTGCTTGTTTATGAGCTTCGATCACGTCCTAATAAAACTTGCAAGCACATAGATCCACAAACATTTCAAAGAAGACGCGTCTAAAGAAAGGAATAGAGATCACGAAAAATTATTTCGGAAATAGTAAGAGTTTGAGCAAGAAAGTAAAAAAAAAAAAAAAGAGAATAAATTAGACGATTTCCTCATATTTATACAATACAAGTTAGAACTAAGAGGTGAAAGAAGAAGAAAAATCTAAGGGATGAAAAATTAATGGATACTTGAGATCGCGCATTCAACTGTAATTGGATTACACATATCCCCTGTTGGACTGAAGCACAGAGTATTGAAATTCTTGGTAAAAATTCACTATCAAATCTCAATTCACATTCCATTCATAACCAGGAAAGGTCCCCCAAATCAAAATTCAACCATAAGATTAATACAACATTGCTGAAACTTTCTAGAAAACAATAATAAAACTTTCTAGAAAATATTTGACCACCTATTGCAATTCTATCTTATTTAATAGATTAATTTACATAATTGCTTACATAAGTACCTAGTTTACACCATACACTAATTTTATAATTGAAGTCATATACAAGCTGCCAATATAAATACATAGTTTTCTTTACTCCATCCAATTAAAACTACTTTATGAGTAAAAGTTGGCGTGCTTACTTTTCCTATATATCTATGAGCAAAGCAGCCTTTGCTATTGCAAGAAACTCTCCATCCTTCTTTTATTTTTTTCTAACACATCCTTCCAAAACATACAATAAATAGAAAGAAAAATAGGTATAAACCTCACAAATAATTAGTAAGTTATTTAAGTGCTTAAGTTTCTCCATGTGACTAAACCACATGCTGGACCATTAATTTAATGAGATTGATTCATGCAAGAAAAGTACTCACAGAACTTAACATGGCATATGCAAACCATAGATTAACATACATATAGTTCATTGCACGTGGAATTATGTGATAGTACATAGAAAATGAGCGCACTAATGTCTTGATATTTAACTAAAAAATATGACTTTTCATTACTTTCCAAGAACTTGGTGTAACAGCTTTTGCTTTAGCTCAAAGTTATAACTGATATATTTGTGTTTCCAAAGGCAAACCAACATGAAAATGGGAACTTATATGTCTTTACTTAAGGGTAGCACCTACAAAATGGTGCACCCCCACACTTATTGCTAAAGTGTACTAATCTATACAATGTCTATGTTACATCACTTTTGTGTAATCTACACTGCCAATTGATTGTATAAACAAGTGCTATGCATGTGGGTGGACACTATATCACAATAGTTAGCCAATATGGGAACTAACTTGGTGTAAGTGGTTAGTTTAGGGTTCGATTTTTAATCTCTGATCGACAATTTACACGTAATATGTAGAGTTCTTTGTTTATGATACACTTCAATTAAATAATTGAATTGAAACGAACTGAATCATAATAAAAGATTATCTGAACCATTTTAATTTATTCTAAATTGAATCGAACCAAAAAGATTGATTTGATATATTGATTTGAAATGCTGATTCGTACAACATGATTCAGTTTATTAACCAAACATATCAATTTGATAATTTTAACTGCAGTTTAGTTCAACGGTTGAATTCGGTTTGGTAGTTTTTTTTACCTGTCTCAAGTAATATGTAATTTTGTTTGGAGTGACTCTGAATGTTAGGCAATAGAAAAGACAAATAAATAGCTGTAGACACATAATGATTCAAATTAATTGAGGTTAGAAATATCAAAAATACAAGAGACAAATAGCATCCGTAGATGTTTGTGTGTTTGCTATATGAAGGAATTTCTTGTAAGTTGAAAAATAAAAACTAATATGACGATATGAGAAATTAATTAGGTGTGTGCCATGGCCAACTCTCCACAGCACCTGTCCCTTTCTTTTTGCTGCTAACTTTTGGACTTTTCCTTTTCTAATAAGATCCGTATCTCTAGTCATTACTTGAACCTTCACAACACAAACTCAATATGTGTTATTTTCAGCTATATTTGAAATCTTAGTACACCTTTTACTAGTAATAAACACTCTTAACTCGCATTTAAGACTTGTTACTTTAGCCAACAAATATTGATATTCTTATGTTATTCACTCTTAATTTGCATTTAAGACTTGTTAGTTTAAATTTGGAACTTTGATTAGGTTGTAATGGCAAATACCGATATTAATAGATTATACACTTTCGTTCAAGTTTAAATTCAAAACTTTGATCTAGTTTAACTGACAAAGTTAATATTATTAGACTAGACCATTTCATCTATGTTCAAATTCGAGTATTTGAACGAGTTTGAATAAATAAAAAAAATCAATATTACTAAATCGGATACGCTTAACAGAATTTAAATTTGAAATTCGTTTCTAAAACTCATTTTAATTGATAAATATCGTTTCTAAGAATCATTTTGATCAATAAATATCAATATTGTTAGATTGAATATTTCTATTAAAGTATAAATTTGAGACATGGACTTGTTACAACAAACAAATAACAATATTACTATATTAGACACTTGTGTATCTTATTTTCATGTGATACTTGCTACTTAGTCTCTAGATAAAATTAAAACACCTTCAATTTACCTCTTACCTTGTTAAATTATCATATTTTGTGTGAATAGTGAAACTCAATTAATTACCTACTCCATGTATCAATAGAAACCCAATGAAAAAACATTAATATCATGCTATGTAAAGATAAATTAAAAAAGGTAAACTTTATGCTTATGCACAAACCCACTAATTAAAAGATTGATCTCGCATGCAATGTATTAATATGTCTAAGTTCAATCAAGAATTACTATTATCATATTATAATATTATATATCATATACAAATTCAACTTTGTCCACTCAACTATAATTGAGCAAGTTCCAAATTTGTACACCATCTCATTTTTAGTCAAACAAATCTCTAATTTCCGGATACAAACATAAATATAATAAATCATACAAAAAATCAATGACTAACTAAATTTAAAAAATAAAAAAAATCAAATGAAGAACTTAGTAAATATTATTAAAATTAAAATTATATTACATATCATTATCATTATAACAAAGAAAAACAACAACATGAAGAACAACAACACTAGTGACTCAATCATAGAAAAACACAACCTTAAACTTAAAGTGTGAACACTCACAAGGTTCATTTATAGAAACAGAACCTAACAAGTTTCACCCTCTTTATGAACCATTAATTACTACTAATAGTACACATTCATCATTATTCATTATCTCTCTCTCTCTAGAATCTCAAGCATCACAATTTCTCCAACAAGAACTTCAAACTCAATAGATCTCATCTATCAATAATGCATCATGTTCATGTCAGCAGAAGCCATGATTGGTTGATTCAAGTAAGCCATATTCAAAGGGTTGTTGAAGTAGTTGTTGTTATTGTTACTATTATCAAGAGGTTCAAAAACACCATTTGCAACATTCATGAAGTTGATGATCTCATTCAAAGACTCAAACCTGTTGTTGAGTTCATTCAATTGAGCTCTAAGCACCGAGTTCTCAGATTCAACAGCCAGGAAACGTTGTGTTGTGAGATTCACAGATGTTAGAATCTGTTGATTCTCATTCCTGAGCTGACTCACTTGAAGTGCAAGATCATCCAAGTGTTTTTGTTTCCTCATTCGAGATCGCCGTGCCGATTCGCGATTGGAGATCATTCTCTTTCTTTTTCTTTGATCCATTAGAAGCATCAAATCTTCCTCTGAACCTGAGTTTGGAAGCGTTGAGTAGCCTGATGATGTTCCACTTGAAGAAGCCATGTGAGATAGAGAGAAACAGAACCTAAAACAGAGGAAAACAGAGCACAAAAACAGAGCAAAAAACAGAGGAAAAAAACAGAGGAAAAAACAGAGGACACAGGACCCAGAAACTATGATGAAAAAAAGAGAAAAAAATTACTGAAAATGGAAAATATATGTAATAAAAAGGGAAAAAAGATTAAGAAAGAGAAATCATGAAACGTAGTAGAGCCAGTAAAGGAAAACAACAGAGAAAGATTGAACTAAATGGGTCCTGCGCCTAACAGTAGAATTGATCATACAACCAGAAAAGAAAATTTCACTCAGAATTTGATACATGAATCTCAAACATCAATAACAATAGGTTAAGCATTTAAGATTTTTGAAGCTTTTTTTTTTTATATGTTTCTAATAAAAAAAACAGAGGAAAACAGAGAGAGAAAAATGTTGAAAGAGAGAGAAGGGGAAAGTGGAAGAGGAGTGAAAGGGTTTGAAGGAGTGAATTTATAGAAGAAAAAGGGAAACAAGTTGATGAAAAAAATAATATTGAGTCGTACAATGAAATCTAGAAAGATAATAAAGAAAAGAAAAAGGGAGGGTCCTAAATAATTTAGCTTTTTGAAGAAATGGGAAAAGATAATAAAGAAAATAAAGAAGTAAGTAGTGAATAGTGAATAGTGAATGAGAAGAGAATGCAAAGTATGGAATCGAGATACAGCTGGGAACCAGCAGTCACATAGGACATATTTGTGTCTTATTTGAAAATACTTCCAAACCATAAGGCATCTTCATTATTGTTAATGTATGAAAAATTTAAAATTAACCGCTTGAACCATGTTTGTAGTGGCTAAAATACAATAGTTGATAGAAAGTCCAAGAGATTACGTGTGTTTTCTCTTTTTGATTGATATTTTAGACGGTTATTTTTTACACCTTATTAATTAAATTACTAAATGAAATAAAAGAGATGCTATCTTTAGAGTTTTTATTTAGGTCACTTGGATACGGGTACCCAACTAAAATTAAATGATATCAATAAATTTGTTCAACGAAAATTGCACTGAATCTTTTTTCTCGGGCTCAACTTCATCTCCCTTCCCTGCTCATATGTATAACATCTTTTCTCATCACTTTAGTCTCCTTTTTTTTCTTTTAAAAATGACTATCATTGAGAAGTTAGATGAGAGGGGCAACATGATTGAACGCTTTAATAGTAGAGAACTCATGGAATTGTATGAATAATGTTTGAAAAATGTTTTGTGAGTTGATGGAACAATTGACTATATGCTTCTCGAAATAAGAATGTTTGAGAGTTATTAGAGCACCTCTGATTCTAGTAGTGATAGCGACCTTTTTTCTGCTCTTTCTCATGAAATTCAGAGTTATCAATGACGGCTAGCTCATCCAAATGTTCGGGATTAGAGGAATTTGAAACTTGCTACATGTGAGAAAAGAGAGTCATGTTTTTGAAAACGCATAAACCTTTTTGGAACTGGCGACAAGGATGAGGCTATCTTGGATCCTTGCTCCGAAGAGGAACATGCTAATATGCCCACAAACCTTCTTACAATAGATGAAAGATTTTACACAGGTCGATCCCCAAAACCAAACAGTTCTTTTAACAGGTTAAGTTCACAAACCAAGTAGAGATTTTACTTGGCTATTTTTAAGAACCAAATAAAGATTTTACCAGGATAATCTAAATAACTACACGCAGATTTTACCAAGATAATTTTAAGAACCAAAAAAATAAATCAAACAAGAGAATTCCACTCTTGATTAAGAATACATAAGCAAGAACACAAGTACAACCAAACTCTCACAGGTATTTTTCACTCACAAGAAACTAGGAAACTTTAGTGAAAGAATAGAATAGGAGTAGAAAGTGAAAAATAAGTGAGAAATTCCACTCTCGATCGAGCCTTACTTGGCCCAGTAATCTTCCCCTGATGGGAAGATGTAGGAGGCATGAGATGTCATCAAAGGTGATGGTCATCTCGCCTATAGGAAGGTGGAAAGATAACGTCTCAAAATGCCACTTCCATGTAAAAGCTGTTTGCATGTCGTGGTTTATGGTCATGTACGCACCAAAACATAAACTGACAACACCAGAATAATGAATAACATCAATGAACCAAGCAGCAGTGGATTGTTCCAACTATAATATCTTCCTGTTGTGTTTTACCAATTTCAAACATGCACGTTCCTGTAAAACGAAAATATCATCATCAATATTGATTTAATTAGTTGAAAACATATTTATTGCAAAAATAAATAAATATATCTTTCCTTCCAAGACATGTCTAGCATAATGGTCTGCATAAAAATGAAGTAAGGATATGTCAAATGGACCTTCTGGATAACTCTAAAAGGGAATCAACACAGGTTCCTCCTGAGCTTCAGGGACTTCAGGTTTTGCTGCATTATCTGGGAAGTCGTGGTTACGTGAAGTAGATGTTTGAGAGAGGCGGCTACCAGAAGCAGAAACAGGTGGTTGGGAACCTCGGCGCTACGAACCATCTAACGATTTATCGTCGAATCTGGCCTCGTGGTCCTGATTGTGGCCCTCTCACGTCGTACTGACGTGGTTTGGGACACACGGACGAGCTTAATTATGTCAGGATTAATTTTAGCCATTGCATTTGCGTTACAAAGAGACACAGAGAATAATAGCATGTCAGAATAATGAAGGTGAGAAAAATACACAAGAGCAGGGGTTGAATTGTGTATCTGATAACTTTTACTTTTCTAGAATCAGCAGCTTCTGAATCTGACCAAGTTCAGATTCTAAGTTAGAGTAAGCAGCAACAGAATAATATAAAGTGCATCATCAATAAGTAAATCACACATAAATTATCCTAGTTCATGTATAACGAGAGTAGTCCAGTCCCCTTGTCATACAAGAGCTTTTCACTATAATCATAACTAGATTACAACTTACTTAGACACATTTTTGCTCTTATTTTGCCTTTCAGCTTATGTCATTTTCTACAGCATATTTTTCTTCAGTCATTACAGGGTACTCATCATAGACTTCAGCCCTTACCAAAAAATATCTGACCAAGAATGAGAATATGTTAGACACTTCAGAATGTTTTAAGTTTATACCCATTTGCCACAAAGCTGTCAAAATCTACAACTTTTCTATCAACTTTAGTTCATCTCTTTTAAACACTAAGGAGTTGGGTCTAAGTTGAAGACTATTGCTAGATTCCACATCAAGAGAGAGACGTTGGAGTAGGTACAATAAGGATTTTCATCTTCTAAATAATATATTCATCCATTGTGTTTTTCTCAAGTAAGGTGTCCATAGGCATGCTGGAGTAGACTTGAGAAATTGTATCACACCGCCTTGATCCTTACGCTAAAACCTTTAGTTGACTTTCTCCATAATTCTGATAGTTGATAAGATGAAGCTGCTTTTGCACAGAGTACGGACCAAAATGCGTTGTACTACGTTTCCATCTTATTAAAGGCTGTCAATGTGGCACTGGGGTTCTATTTGAAAATCAGATTATGATCCATTAGAATATGATTTATATGCTTCTTCTTTACAAGCCATTTAACTAGGTCTGAACCTAATTAATTACTAGCTTAATGATCTTGCACACTTAAACAAATGTTAGTATTCCATATTGTTCTTTAAGTACTTTGTTTTCAACAAAATCCAAGGAGTATGAACAATTTTTATTCCAACGGGCAATTCCACAAAATCAACCAAATTTAGCCCGAGATAAATCGGAAGATGCATCTTCGAAAATAGCACTGAGAAAATCCAGAGATGCATCTCCGAACAAAGCTGCGATTCTCAACCATAGCAGAAACGTCATTGATGCCCTAACCCAACAAACAAATGTCAATGTATATCCTTGAATGCTACCTATTTCGTTTTCACTACTATCTAATGTACCTTAAACAACTAATGTAGCTTAATCAACTAATTATAAATCAAAACATAAAAAGAAAAAAAAATTATAAACTAACGAAATCAAATGGATAAGAAAGAGAAACTTAAATGTATGAGATGCTTGAAAGGAGAAGAAAGAACTCCAATGGAAGAAGCTTGAATGAATGTGAGAGCTCAAATATTTTTCTTGAGAACTTTATAGAAAATGTAGAAGGCGGAAGTGGGAAGGATTTGAAGCAAGGATATAAAACAAAAGCGTCCGGAGATGCATCTCCAGACCACACATTGATTTTTAAATAAATGGTGTTTACGGAGATGCATCTTGGACCTTACCTTTTACGCATACGGAGATGCATCTCTGAATTAAATTTTAGCATAAATAGGATGACTCTTCTATTTATTTTGAGAAATGACTTTAAAAAAATGCATATAAAAATATATCTCCGAACACTAGTAGGAGCATGGACTTTTCACAGTGGTGGAGATACTCATAATATAAAGATGAAAAAATAACCCTAACAAATAGTACTAATTAAGGCACAGTATTATTTTTACGTCCAACAATATCCCTAAGGGAAAATACTAATATTTTAAATTAGTGTTTGCATTTTGTTTTTCTAAAATATGATTGTCTTCTTATGTTTATTTTAAATGATTTTTAATGCATTTCATATTTTTGTTTTAAAAAATTAATAACTTTTCAAAGAAAAAATTGATTTAAATAACTCTTAATAGTTTTTTTTATTTCTTTTTTCTGCTAAGATTCTTTTAATGAACAAATTTATAAAATATATTTAAAATGAGAAATTATTTTGAGTTATTTCTCATAAAAATCATTTTTTAGTCTCTCTATTAACGAATATTAAAATTAATGAGTATCAAAATTACACTTTTAATTTATATATCAAAAGAGTTTGAAATAATTTATACTATATTTTAATAAACTCTCAAAAATATATATATAATTAAGATCATTTTTTAAAATCTATAACAAGCACATTTACATATATCCCTTTTAAAAATAAAAATTATTTCTGAAAAAACTAAAATAGATTATGTTAAATAAAAAAATCTATTTTAATAGTCTTTACCGGAGGGCCTTGCAAGCCAAAATTGAAAATTTATTTAAGAGAAATTAACTTTGCCACCCCATTTTTTTATCTGGCACCCCCAATATTTTTTTAATTTAATTTTATTCTTGTTGAAATACAAAGAATTTTCCGTATATCAAAAATTTCAAATTTATGGTATCACAGTTTTTTTATTTTTGTAAAAAATATAGAAAATTTCAATTATAAGGAAATTTCCGATACATCATATCAAAAATTTTAGTTAATTTGAAATTTTCGTTATACCAGAAATTTCAAATTTATGGTATCACATTTTTTTTCAAAAAATACCGGAAATTTCAGTTATAAGGAAATTTCTGGTACATCATACCAAAAATTTTAGTTAATTTCAAATTTCCGGTACATACCGAAAATTTCAAATTTATGGTATAAGTTTTTTTTTCCCAAAAAATACTGAAAATTTCGAAAAATCCGGTAAAAACTCACGGAATTTTTTAAAAATTCAGTATTTTTTCGAAATTTCCGGTACATCCCCCCAAATTTATGGTAAAAACGTATAAAATTAGTAACTTTAAGCAAGACTATAATAATAAAAACATAGCTTTTGGAATGTGCCAGGTAGAATTTTGGGGCCGGCAAGTTAAATTCTCTTTATTTAACCAATTCATAAACTAAAGATGGAGACAAAATCAAACGCAAGTTATGGAAATGGATGGGGGTGCAAACATCAAAACTCTATTATTCTTAACATTTATTTATGATATAATAAGTTATCAAATATCAAAATAAAATTGTAAAAATATAAATTTTCTTTAATAGTAGTGTCTCTCAAATTGAAATGTGATATATCTAAATATTATGAATTTTTGACGTGATTATTATTCAGTGAAATTTCAAATTTATGGTATAAGTTTTTTTTCAGAAAATTTCGAAAAAATCCGGTAAAAACTCACGAAAATTTTTAAAAATTCAGTATTTTTTCGAAATTTCCGGTACATCCCCCCAAATTTCTGGTAAAAACGTATAAAATTAGTAACTTTAAGCAAGACTATAATAATAAAAACATAGCTTTTGGAAGGTGCCAGGTAGAATTTTGGGGCCGACAAGTTAAATTCTCTTTATTTAACCAATTCATAAACTAAAGATGGAGACAAAATCAAACGCAAGTTATGGAAATGGATGGGGGTGCAAACATCAAAACTCTATTATTCTTAACATTTATTTATGATATAATAAGTTATCAAATATCAAAATAAAATTGTAAAAATATAAATTTTCTTTAATAGTAGTGTCTCTCAAATTGAAATGTCATATATCTAAATATTATGAATTTTTGACGTGATTATTATTCAGTGAAGTGCATGATTGTTTTAAATGATAAATATATAGTTGATAAAAGGGTACAATCATATATAGTTCCACTAAAACATTTAAATAAAATGATAAATATAACCAACACAAATAATAAAGCTTACTTTATATGAAGATCCAAGCTAAACCTATGACAGAAAACAAAACATTCATTTTTGCTGTAGAAGAAGCCTGGCTGAAAATGGTTGGAGAAAGTGGTAGATCTGGTTCAATATTTATTTCAACCTTCATTCCATTGTTGCAAAAACCTCTCCCACATATATAGTAATACGACCTCATCTCCAGCAGTTGGACAACATCTCTTCCTCCTCTTGTAACATTCTTTATGAAATCCGTTTCAATACAATTCTCATAGTTTGTTTTGTTCACCTCAAGAACATTATGAACATTCCTATCAAATCCAAAATCTATGATACACAAAAACAAACATGTTAATTGAAAATTCACAATCGCAATCATATAAAATAAAATATTCATGGATCTTACATAGCCAATCATCCTGGTAGAAATGCTCATAACTTGTCCAATTTGTGAAGCTAACGTTTGGTCGCCAAGTATACCTTCCACCTCCAACCCTATGCAACACAGGTTCTCTACCTTCGATTGCGTAACACCACATTATGATCATCATGAACAAGCATATTGTTATTTTTCTACCGAATTCCATTCTCTACAAAGCCTATCTAGTTACTATATTGAAAGTATTTGAATTTTCGAATGAATGAATTGAATAACTTAATTTTGTGGCAAAATTCATGTAAAAAAATGTGATTAAAATTGAAGCCAAAATTTGTGTGTTTGTATCTGTTTTGATCATCAAAATGTACACTTCATGCTTTTTGAGTTATAAATTTACATATAGTAGTGTTTCTTTTGTTTACCTGACAAGTATAACAAATTTTTCATCATGCATTTATGTTTTGTGAAACACACAAATAGCCATAATCATACATGAGCTTGCTCATTTTTGTTTACAATCATCTCAACTATGTGTATCATCAATTCAATGCTGATTCAACTGCTAAAATCATATTGTTGCTCACACGTATAAAGGTTTATTTTTCATTCTTCAATTATCATAAATCGATGAAATACTATATATCATAGCTTCAATTTGAAAAATATATATATATATATATATATATATATATATATATATATATATATATATGGGCCAATCCGAATGATCATCGCCCAACTATTCAGAGGGAGTCACCATTCGTCTGGATTGCTCGCAACATTGGAAATTACACAAGCGATCCATATCTAAGATACCTCCAACGGCTCTCCGCATCACACGCCTGGCAAATAGGGAGTTGTTATAAACGCCCCACTATATAAAAAATTAAACGCCTCACTATATAAACAATTAAAACGACGCCATTTTAATTATTTTAATGAAAAAAAAGAACTTAAATAAAAAATAAAAATAAAGATGTTGCAGATGGTTGACTTTGTTGCATATGGTTTTGATATTGAAGAAGGATATCCCAACATTTAAACAATTTTCCTTTATTTAAATTAAATTTAGTAGACAATAAAATTATTTGGTTATAAATTATTTAACTATTTATTATTTAAGTAGATTGTGTTGCGATTAAAGTTTGTTTGCAGTTCTACTAAATAATTTTGTACTATTTTATTATGTGTGATATCTATATTTAAAATTTGAATTTAAATTATGAACTTATAAATTTATTTATGATATGATATTTTCAAAAAATTTAAGTGCTAGTTATATTTTATAGAGACTAAATCATCCGGTTTTACATGTTTTATACCTATATAATTTTGTTATAACGACCAGTCTATTGAACTGAGTTATCCGTTTAATTTGATTTAGTCATGCGGTTCGACCAGTGGCCTAGTGGTTCGGCCATTAAATCAGTGACTCCATACTCTCACCAGTTTGATTTCCAGTCCGATTTTTAAAACACTGCTTCTATGGGAATCTAACAGCCTATCCGAATTTTGAATAGAAGCCTATATGCAACAAACATATTCTTCATCTTTCCATAATCATCAGAGTTGGTGAATAGAGTTGACTTGGTCTTATTTGCTTTTGAGCTGCCATCTTTAAATTTCAGAGCAAACCTTCATTATTCACCCCCAATAAGTTGAGAAATGTGGCTCTGAGTAATGGTCACTTCAACTTCCATTACAGTAGACCTAATTTCAACTCCAATGAATTCCTTCAATCCCAACTCAGTTCTAGATGTCCCTTTGTTGGCTCCCTTTGTTGGCTCCATTTTCAGCAATCTTCTACCTTAACCTAGAAATCCTTAACTAGGTAATGGTAAGTAGTTTCATTCAACATTTCAAAGTAAGGAATCCACCCTTGAACTTCAAAAAAAATCCTTTTGAGAAAAACCTTAACTCTAAACGATTTGAAATTCACCATCTACTCTAATATCAGGTTGAGATCATTCTCTCTAATATTCAATGTTCACTGTATGATTTGAAAACCCTTTCCAGAATCAACAACTATATGAGCTTGTTTATAATAAGACACCATTTAAATGACTCTTGAAAAATGGTTTTTTTTTTCTGAGAAGGTTTGAGGACGAAAGTGTGGGTTGTGAAGTGGGAGAGTGAAATTTGAGTAAAGTTTTTTTGAGTAAAAAGTGTGTTTCAATTTTGAATAAGATAAGAATTAATGACAATGGGAGATAACATGATATTCAAAGTAATACATCATAATCCAATTATTAATATCCATCAGCTAATACACATGTCAGAAAAATCTTTCATATACGTGACAAATAAGTGGAATATATGTGAAAAAAGAAGTTGAAAGATTTTTCACTTATATGATATCAGAGACACATCATCAGATTCTAAGCATCAAAGGTTGAGATGATTTAGAGGATACATTTTTTAACATAATCTCTAAAAAAAATGATGTTTTATTTCAATGTCCTTTGTTCTTGAATGTTGAACTAGGTTCTTTATTGAACAAATAGCAGCAGTACTATCACAAAAAATTGGAATACTGCTTTCACATATTTGACAATCTTCTAACTGATACCTCATCCGAATTAGTTGTGTGCAACAACCAGCATCTAAGTGTTATACCCCAAATTTTGCCTCAAACATTTCATTCATTGGAGCATATTGCATTCGTATTTCATGTGTTTTTCCATCTTTTCAAAAATATCAAAAAAATATGTGTTTTAATTTTAAGTTTGATTTATTTATAAAAAAAATAATTTTAGATAATTTAGTTTAAATTTTGTTTGTTTATTTTGTTTAGGATTAATATTATTTTTATTTTAGTTTAGATTAATTTTAATTTTTAGTTATAAAAAAAAAGAGTGTAAAAAGAAGAAAAAAAAAAAGGAGTTTAGATGTATTATGCAAGGCCCATTTCACATTTTTTTTAAAGCCGGTTTACTTTTTTTAAACTTAGAAAACCCTACTTGTTTACTTTGGAAGGATGCTTGCATGCATTGTGTAGAAACCGGTTTAAAATTGAAGAGTCGTCACCACTAATTTTTATTTTAATGGAAAGGAATATAATGGATAACCCTAATTTTTTAGAGATTCTAAATTCGTAAGTCGATTAAATAAAGGAAAGATATTATGCACCCTTTATTTCCCTTATACTCAAGGGAACTCCTTTAGGTTTAGACTTTATTGAGTTTTAATTCAAGTAACTAAATGATAGACGTTAAATCGATCGATCAATTATTCGAAGATATGGTGAATGTAAATCCACTTATATCTTAATTATTACATAATGATATCGGATCATTGGTATTTTGAATTATGGGACTTGCATTGGTTTTTAAATTGTGTGCCTACGTATCTCCTTATGAAGAATTAGAGTCCATTTCGTAGTTCGATGTTGTCTGGTTGGTTTTTTTTTTATGGATTGTGAAATGTTTTAGAAATCTTCTTGAATCTTGCATGAGTTTAAAAATATCATAGTCGTAGACGAAGTTCTTTTTTTTTGTGTAATCAAGGAATACTATTAATGCGAGAACAAAGGGTTCCCGAACCTCTTACACGATAAAACGGGGCAAATCCGCCAAAAAGAAAGAGGAAATTACAAACCAATTAATTACGACATAAATAGTAAAGGATCTTTACTAAATTCGTAAAAGCTAGAATTGGGGTATGTAATATTGCATATGCAATTCCATTTCCACACCAAAAATTTAATACTCCAAACCATGTCATTGACATTCCACTCGTCGTTTCGGAAGCACACCCCATTCCGAATGAGCCAAATGGTCCAAGTTGTTGCAAGCCAAATGACTCCCCTCTTTTTCTCCCTTAAATTCTTCCCTTTACAAAAAGAATATCAATCCCAAAAACACGAAAGACACTCCTCCTCCGAAACGTACGGTTTATCCACCCATAACGCTATTTCTTTCCAAATATACTTCACAATTTTGCACAAGAAAAAAGAACGTTTCCTATCTTCCATCTCAACACCACAAAATGCACAATTTAAAGAATTCAAAGGAAACTCAATACCTCTAGCCTTCAATAAGTCCTTCATAGGGAGCCTATTTACACAAAGTCTCCAACCGAATATCCTTATCTTGTAAGGAACCTCCATCCTCCATATTTTCTCCAAAGAGCAATCAAACCTATTTGGAGGACCATAAGGAGTACGAAAAGAAGCATAATAGCCATAGAAAGAAGCAACCGTAAATACACCTTCATCTTCTCCTTTCCACTCAACTTTATCGCGATCCACACCTCCCACCACAATCCCTCCTAAGAACATCTCCAAAGCATTAAAATCCATCCTATGATCCAAAGACAAGGATAAAAGATTCACACCTAAATCCCCCAACTTCCAAACTCCATTCCTCCAACCTCCCATACCAGCTACCGAAACTAGTTTCGAACTAGACAAAGAAAATAAATCCGGATATTTCTCCCTCAACGAAACTTCATCCGCCCATTTCACTTTCCAAAAAGGGGTATTAAAGCCATTACCAATAACAAAATTACAATAAACCATCATAGGATCTTTTAAAGAATTAGAGCCAACTTTGAGAATATCTTTCCACCAAGAAGAATTAGAAGATGAAGAAAATAAAGATTTAACTCCCTTTCTATCTTGAAAAATTCTCATAGAGACATCCCCGTACCGAGCTTTCAACACACCATACCATAAATAATCCGAACCTTTTAGAATTTTCCATCTCCACTTATTAAGAAGAGCAAGGTTGAAATCTTCGATATTTTTTATTCCCAAACCTCCATTCTCCCGAGGAAGACACACTTTCTTCCAACTCAACCAATGAATTTTCCTCTTTTCCTCCAATCCGCCCCATAAGAAATTTCCTTGTATGCTCGTTAACTCTTTAACCACCCTCGAAGGCATCTTGTAAAAAGACATGGTAAAAATAGCTATAGCACTAAGGATAGACTTCAAAAGAGTAATTCTTCCACCAAGATTGAGAAATCAATTCTTCCACCCCGAAAGACGTTTCTTTATTTTGTTCAAAAGAGGAGTCCAAGTAGAATACTTTCTCGGGTTGTAACCCACCAGAATATCAAGAAAAGAGAACTTACTATCTTCAATCTTACAAGAGAGAACATAAGCCGCAGCCTCCACAAAATGAGTATTAGCATTAATACCAATCAACTTGCTCTTATGATAATTTATGCCAAGGCCCAAAATCAATTCAAACGCTTTCAACACCGCCTTAATAGCCCAAACTTGCTTCCAAGATGCTTCACTGACCAAAAGAGTTTCATCCGCAAATTGAAGAATATCCACCTTACATCTTGCATTAAAAGCAAATCCACTGTATTCCCCATTGCAAATTGATTTCTTCACTAACCTCGCCAACCCCTCCGTCACCAAAACAAAAAGAAAAGGAGATAACGGATCCCTTTGTCTCAATCCTTTACTCACCGCAAACTCTTTAGAAGGACTCCCGCTCACCAAAATGGACATCTTACTTTGAAAAATTAAAAACTCCATCCATCTTCGCCACTTCGTACCAAAACCCATCCGCACCAAAAGAGATCTAAGAAAATTCCAATCCACACTATCGTAAGCTTTTTCAAAGTCGACTTTGAAAAGTAAACAATTTCTCCCCTCCTTCTTCGCAAAATCTACCACCTCATTAGCTACCAAAACACCGTCGAGCAATTGTCTCCCCGGAACAAAGGCACTTTGACACGGAGAAACCAAAGAGGAAATGACTCTTTTCAATCTACCCGCCAAAAGTTTAGCAAGAGCTTTGTAAAGATAACCCACTAAACAAATAGGGCGATAATCATCCAAAGACACCGGATTAAGAGTTTTTGGAACCAAGGATAAGAAAGAAGAAGTTACCGCCTTTGATAAACCTTCACAAGCATGGAAACTATCAAAAAACCGAATAAAATCCTCTTTAAGAAAATACCAACATTTCTTAATAAATAAGAAAGAATAGCCATCGGGACCCGGACTCTTAGAACTCCCACAACCCCACACCGCTTCTTTTATCTCCTCCTCAAGAAAAGGTTCTTCAAGAAAACTCATCTCCTCCATACTAAAACTTTCAAAATCTAATCCCTCCGCCACCCACATCTCCCTTTCGGCTTCAACAAACTTGTTAGAAAAATGTCTCCAAACTTCCTCCTTAACCTCTTCCACTGAATCGAGTAAGATACCCGAGGGAGAAGAAATAGGGCCAATGTGGTTTATTCTTCTATTCTCCTTCATATCATTATGAAAATATCTACTATTACAATCCCCCTCATTAAGCCACCTAACTTTGGATTTTTGAGCGAGCATTCCCTCCTTAATTCTCAAAGACCTCCAAAAGCCTCTCGTTGCCTCTTTGCGATTGAAAATAATATTAGGATTAAAAGCCAAATTATCTTGCTCCAAGCACTCATCGGCTTCATTAATTTGTCTCGCTTTATCCTCCACCTCCAAATTTACCCTTCCAAACACCTCTTTGTTCCACCATCTTAATCTCTCTTTTAATATTCTAAGCTTCTCTTTTAGGACAAAATCTCCTCTCCCTTCCACCACCATCTCACTCCACTCCTTTTCCACAAACGGGATAAAACAGTTGAAGGAAAACCACTCATTGCTGAACTTAAACGGTTTAGGGCCCAATTGTTACTATCCAACACAAGTCATATCGGACAATGATCCGAGATGTCTCTAGCAGATCCACAATTTTTTTTTGAAATAAAGTTGAATTTGGATTAAATCAGTAAAAAGTGTTTTTTTTTAATGTGAATTTTAGGGATTTATCATTTATGTACGAGTGAAATGTGAATTATGTACAAGTTATTTATTTAAATAAAACAAAGACTTATTTTTGATTTTTTTTAATTAAAAAAACTTTTTTTTTTTTTTTAATTTTGGGCTTAATAGAAAAGAGATCTTAAAGTATGTACAAACTCAACTATTGTTTCGGCGTCAGTCACGATTCAAATTGCTCCTCTTTCACTTTTTCCTTCTACGTACTGTTATTATTTGTGACTAATGTTTAGCTTTGTGTGGATTAAGTTCATGATGTTGCATGGGTGATTTGAATATGGTGAATAGCATAAGGTTTTACGGTGGCTTAAGGAAGTTTGAGTGATGGTTCCAATGGAGGTTTGAGTTCAACTTGTTGCGGCAAAGTTTTTTTTTTAGGGATAATAGCTATGTTGCTACTAAAGTTTGAAAAACGCTGAATTCGCCCTTCAGAATTAATGACGCGACAACTTTGTTACCACTAGGTTGCGTCTTGGTTACAGTTAGTGTTAATTTATTAGTCAATATATTAGTTAAATAAATTATAAAATAAATTAATTAATAGTTAATAGTTAATATTTACATTATTAATGAATATTAGTTAAATTATAAAATAATAATTAATATTTATTTTACTGTTAAAGTTAATTAAACTATAAAATATAAACTAAATTAAATTATTATACACTAAACTAATTTAGTTTACATTTAAATTAGTTTAATTAGTTTTAATTTAACTAGATTAATTAAACTATTTTTAAATTAATTAATATAGTTTATTTTAATTTCGTTTATTTTTAATTACATAAAAATGTTAATATTTATCTTATGAGAATGACATATTTATATGAGAATGTGAGAATGAATCTGAACCATTGGATTTTAAAATAAATGGTGAAGATTATGAGTGAATCTTTTTTTTCTCTCTCCTACATTTTGAAATAAATGATGTAGGAGAGAAAAAAAAGATTCACTCATAATCTCCACGATTTATTTTAAAATTCAATGGTTCATATTCATTCTCACATTCTCATATAAATATGACATTCTCATATGATATGCCCTATATTAACTGAACCAAATAAAAATATGTTTATGTTTTATATAATAATTAATAATTAAACATCAATATACTGTAATAATTTAATGTTAAGAATACTAAAATTATTTTAGAATTAAATGAATGGTTTATATAGATACTATTTATATAAAATTATGTAATTTAAAAAAAATACTGTAACAATTATCCCATTAATATTTTTTTATATGAACATTAATTTAATAGTAATTTAAATATTAAAGTTATTTTAATATTAACATTTTTAAATATAAACAGTATTTAATATTTTGTAAATATTTATGTATTAACATTAATATTTAAAATATTTTATGTAATTAAAAATAAACCAAATTAAAATTAAATTAAAACTAAACTAAATTATTTATATTAAAATTATATTAATTAATTTAAAACTAGTTTAATTAATCTAGTTAAATTAAAACTAATTAAACTAATTTAAATTAAAACTAAATTAATTTAGTTTATAATAATTTAATTTAGTTTATTAACAGTGAAATAAATATTAATTATTATTTTATAATTTAATTTAGTTTATTAACAGTGAAATAAACGTTAATTATTAACTAATAATATTAATTAACAATATAAATATTAACTATTAGTTTCTAAGCATTGACAATCGGTCAAGAGCTACACTGCACTTTTTAGTTTGTGTTGTGACAGATACAATTTACAAATTGTCTCATAGTTAGAATGAGTACAGGTTAGTACCAAATCGATTGAAGGTTAAATTCTGTATAAATAACTAGTGTCTTACCCGTGCGTTCGCACGGGTACCCGTCGTTTTCGCGCATTGTGATTGGGAAAAATAAAAGATATTAGTAAAAAATTAAGTTTTGGGTAAAATTGAAAAAGTTATAAAAATAGTAATATTTTATTTAACAAATTATAACGAAGGAAAAGTTTTAAAATCGCAAATTCACAAATTATAATGAAGAAATATTCAATCAAGTAATATAATTCAATTAGTGATAACTATTTAATATAATTGATTAAACTACAAACTATTAGTCCAATCTCAAACTATCAGCTAAGGAGAATCGATTATTTTTGGCTGCTAAGGAGAAAATTAATTATTTTGGCTCAATTATAACTATAAACTACCGGCCCAATCTCAAACTATCAGCTCTCTCTTGTAGGCCAATGAGAAACCACTGCAAACTCCATTTATAATAATGATTCATTCAAAATACATAATTAATAGAAAAATACTTTGACCAGTAACTTCGTATTCCCGTTAATATTTCACATTTCTTCCCGTTAATATTCAATATTTTGATCAGTAACTTCATATTCTTGTTAATATTCATTATTTTGATCAGTAACTTTGTGTTCCTGTTAATATTCATTATTTTGATCAATAAATTCGTGTTCCCGTTAATATTCCGAATTCGTTTCGTTAATATTCAAAAAAAATATCAGTAACTTAATGTTTCTGTTAATATTAAAAAAATTATCAGTAACTTCGTGTTCCTGTTAATATTTAATATTTTGTCAATAACTCCGTGTCCCGTCAACATTTATTATTTTGATCAGTAACTTCGTGTTCCCGTTAATATTCAAAATTTGTTCCTGTTAATTTTCAAAATTTGGATCAGTAACTTAATGTTTCCGATAATATTCAAAAAATTTATCATTAACGTTGTGCTCCCGTTATTATTTAATATTTTAATCAATAACTCCGTGCTCCCGTTAATATTCAATATTTTGTTCAGTAACTCCGTGTTCCCAGTAATATTCAATATTTTCATCAATAAACTTCATTTCCTGTTAATATTCAATATTTTGACCAATAACTTCATGTTCCCCTTAATATTAAATATTTTGATCAGTAACTTCGTGTTCTCGTTGATATTCAATATTTTGTTCAGTAACTTCATGTTCTCGTTAAAATTAAATATTTTGATCAATAACTTCATGTTCTCGTTAAAGGATGATAGGGATAATGTGTAAAATATAGAAATTTCTTTTCAATAGGCTGGGCCAAAGTTTGGGATATATTGATTAATAAACATTATTTTTCCCTTAATATTCAATATTTCGATCAATAACTTCATGTTTCCGTTAATATTCAATATTTTGATCAGTAACTCATGTTCTCATTAATATTGAATATTTTATTCAGTAACTTCATGTTCCCGTTAATAGTCAATATTTTGATCAGTAACTTCATGTTCCCGCTAATATTCATTATTTTGATCAGTAATTTCGTATTCCCGTTAATATTTCAAATTTGTTCCCGTTAATATTTAATATTTTGATTAGTAACTTCATGTTTCAGTTAATATTCATTATTTTAATCAGTAAGTCCGTGTTCCCGTTAATATTAATTATTTTGATCAATAACTTCATGTTTCGTTAATATTTCAAATTTGTTCCCGTTAATATTCAAAAAATTTATCGGTAAAAGGTATTAGTAAAAGATTAAATTTGGGTTAAAATTGAAAAAGTTATAAAAATACTGATATTAAAAAAATTGAATATTATGTTCCCGTTAATATTCAATATTTTGATTAGCAATTTCATGTTCCCGCTAATATTAATATTTTGATCAGTAACTTCATGTTTCCGTTAATATTCAATATTTTTATCACTAACTTCATGTTCCCGTTATTAGTAAATCCATGTTTCCGCTGTTATTCAATATTTTGTTCAGTAACTTTATGTTCCCGTTAATATTCAATATTTTGATCAGTAATTTAATATTCTCGTTAATATTCAATATTTTGATCACTAACTTCATGTCCCCGTTAATATTAATTAATTAAAATTAATTTACAAATCAAATATATTATTCCATATATAAAAACATTTAAAAACTTCATGTTCTCGTTAATATTCAATATTTTGATTAGTAACTTCATGTTTCCGTTAATATTCAATAGTTTGATCAATAACTCTTCATGTTCCCGTTAATATTCAATATTTGAATTAGTAACTTCATGTTCCCGTTAATATTCAATAGTTTGAACAATAACTTCATGTTCCCGTTAATATTCAATTTGTTTATCATTAATAGAAAGAAGAATAGAAGCCAATCCGACAAATTCCTAGGTATAACATTATTCAATAAGAGCATTTTGATAGCCTTATTTGAAAAAATAATCACATTAAAATAATTTAATTCTAATTTAATTTAAATACATTCAAATATTTAATAATTTTATTTTTTTATTTTTTATTTTATTTTGGTTGAATTGAACTAATTATTCAATTTTTTCTTGGTGTGATTATTACAAATATACCTATCGTAATATTCATAGAATTTCAATAAAAAATTCATATAATTATTATATTTACATTATAATAAATATTAATGTTACACATTATTTTATATTAATTATTTATTTAATTAAAAAAAATAACATCATACTCTCCACCTTATTTCAAATAGACATGTTTAATGAAGATGTCATATTTAGCTTTTTATAAAACATAAGCATAACATATTTAAATCTATTATATTCACACATATTATTAAAAATAAATTTTCAAATTTATATTATTTATTATAATAAAGTGAAATTAATGTTTTAATAATAAATAATTTATATAAAATTATAAATAAAATATTTAATGAAATGTCATGTCAGTTTTAATATCATAATATTGATGTAATAATCATTGATTTCTATCATATTAAAAGTGATTTAATTTTCATTTAATTGCATTCTAAATTTGAATGACTTATCATATTAATGACGGTTCAATTTTTCTTTATTCTCATTATAAATTTAAATGCATTTAAATTAATGAAATTAAATAAGAATTAAACTATTTTTTAATTTGATTAGGATTTTTTAATTATCCTATGAGCATTGCAATGCATATGCTATGTTACCATATGAACCTACTCAAACACACGTGAATCTACACGTTCCCGGTACCGCACAAATGCCTCACTTCAGCCTTGACTTCATAACTAACCCTACTAACTCTAATAGTTTTTAACATTTCAGCCTAACCTAACAGTTTCTATTCCTAATAGTTTTAACTAAACTCTTTTAAATAACTAATCTCTAACTGTTTTTTCAAACCCAACTGTTAACTAACAGCTTTGTAACAGTTTCTAAACATCCTAAAATTCCAACTAACACATTCCTAACAAATAACTAACTACCATATCTAACAAACTATAATTAGCCAATTGCAAGATATAATTATAATGGCATTAATGTTTCCTACTAAATATAATTATAATTATGAATAAGAAATAACAAAAAAATAAATAATATTACAGAATATTTAATTGAAAACAAAACAAAATATTTGATATAATGGTATCCAACAATTCATCAATTACTTTAGGATGCGGCAGAAGAGAAAAAGTCGCCGTCCAAAGCTGAACTGGAAGGGTACCCATTTCCAAAAACAACCAATGCTTTAGTGGTAGCAGATGTTGGCTGGGACATAAGTGAGACTGGAGACAGTGATGTTGGTGTTGGTAAGGAAACTATTCAGTTCTTCCAAATGCACAGAACCTTCATAATCAAGTCTTAATATCATAGGATCCTCTGAGAATTTCCTTTATTTTTAAGAATTTAAAGGATTTTAGACGGGATTGGCTTGCAACTTCAGAAGATGCAGTGAGTTCAATCTATATATAGTAAAAACATTTATTTCTAAGTTTTCACGTATAGAATATGAAGAATACAAAAATGTATATGAAATTCATTTGTATACCTGTTGAGTGTCCTCCAAATGATCAATCCAATCATGTATCATAAACTGAATCCAACTTGCTGCTAACACATTGAACTGTTTTCCAGTGTCTTTGAATGTTTTCCTCTCCAAAAGTTTTGTCACCAGCACCATTGGATCTGGCTTCAACAGCTGCACAAAAACACTATCCAATTATATATTCATCTAAATTATAGTTAGCCATATAATTTCCAGTCAGTACCTTGTTCTTCTGATCGAGAGAGCCGCTGTTTTCATTCGATCTGTTTTTCATCCACGTTCCTGTATATTCTTGTTTGTAGTTTTAGAACTTTATAGAATAAAAATAAAATAAAATAAAATACAATATCTATGGAGACCAAGTTCTTTTCACTTATTAATACGACATAAATAACAACTGGATTTCATTGCACCAGTGCTAGTAAAACTGACATATTGCTCAACATTTTATTCTTTTATTAGAATAGTACTGAGATTCCTAGTCAGATACACCAAGACATATGCTCAACCATATCATACCATTCTATTCTCTGCTGAAAATTGAACATCAAATAACCTCTGTCTAGCCTTCATTGCCTGCATTAGTTTCTTCACACAATTCACATGAATAAAGTAATGCATAAAAGGATAGTACCTCATAATCATAAATGCTTAGAGAAAGTTTTATCAGAATTTGCTACTCTATGTTATTGTCCTTTATCGTAAACCAATCCGTGTCAGTACCACCCTGCATCACAGTGCCAAAATCTGTAGTAGAACATAGAAAACCAAATCAGAACCGCAGCTTGCATCGTATCGATCATGGTCCACACAAACATCAAACTCCTGCACATCATTTAAATCCACTAACAGTCAGCCTATATACCATACAAAACCTATCGAGCGACTCATGGAATTTTTCACCTAACATCCTAAAGGGCTGTCCATACTATCTTAGATACGCTACGTCAAGTATTTTAACCGAGTCCTAGCAAATTCAAAGTTTCAGTTTAGTTTGCTAACTTGCAACCTTACCATCATGTACGGAAAAACCAAACTATCTTCTAATCCCTAGCAGCCCCGCATTCAAACAGTTTCACACATCGAAAGCCAAAAAAACATACATATACAACATATACATTCCAAAGTAAAAACTCATATAAAACTCATAAACACATACACTCAGTTCAGACATTATTCGAAACAGGGACGATTCCATTCGGATTCAATGACCGTCACATTATCTCAGCAGCCATATACATCAAGCTAACCGGTGTCTAAATAACATAACCTGCCGTATGTGAAGCTCTTCACACCAGTCCCAAAGGACCTGCTGCAAGCAAATATGTCATCAAGAAAGATAATGTATGTTAGGGAAATATAATCTCTTAAATGACTACTATGTCTATACATACAACTCAAGAGGCAAAAGAGATGATTTTACCGAAACGGCCTGATCCCATAAATGGAAGTAGTAATAAGAGAGATTATTGACCCAAACTACTGAATATCTTCAAGGTTCCATATGCGTAAAGCAACACAAATGGGAAAAGGGAGAACCCTGCTGCTTGCATCATACATGTGGGGTGGAACAAAAGGGGCAAGAAAGGCTTAAGGAACCACTAATTATACTAATGATGCTTCCAGTCCTGTTTGATATTGTATACATTCTTCTGCAATGTTTTACTTTCAATTCTTTTCCATGTGTAGGAGCATTTTTTCACCATTACAAATAATTTTTCAGGAAGGTATCGAGTAAGCATAGATGTATCTTACCTCATCACCATATTGCATGAGGGACCGCACCAATGTAGGGGCAGTGTAGAATATTGATACTTTAAATTTATCAATAATGTTCCAACTACGCCCAGCATCAGGATAATTGGGAGCCTGCATTCATAGTATCAGATTCAGAGCAAAATATTTCTTTGCAATTCCATGACTCTTAAAAAAAATTTATCCATTAACTCAAATTGCCAAATTAATAGAATGATGTTGGTGGAAATCACTATTAATTTTTTCAAAAACCCCATAATATCAATCTTTCTAAAATATGTAGGCAAGTCAAAAAAATTATCTATAAAGCTTAGCTTGAGGGAATTAAAATTTTGCACTATGTTTCAAAATTATTACCCCTTCATACAGAACAACAGTTGCACCATTGAGTATGGGTCCATAAGTGACATAGCTGTGCCCAGTAATCCAACCACAATCCGTTGTGCACCTATAATCAGGGAATAGGGGTTATTAAATAAGACTACTGATCCTGTTTTCACCAAGAACACTTCAAAGATAAAAAAGTATGCAAGATGAGCTTTCGAAGTTACCAGTAGACATCAGATGGTTTGTAATCAAATGCATACTTAAATGTTGTTGCAGTGTAATAATGCACAGTTAAAGCCACCGAAATTAGCATTCATGTCTAGAGTATTTCTGAACATGTTGTATGTTGTAAGGTGACGAAGTCCTTATCACCAACCCTCTTTGGATGATCAGAAAATCTTAGAGGTCAAAGGAGTGACCAATAGTTTTGAACAGCTGATTTCCAGTTGTCAAAATCGTCAGCAAATTCACCAGGCAGCAATCCTAGTAGCGACACAGAAAATTTAGTGACTAAGAAGTTAACGTTACAATATTTGTACTTCCGCAAAGAACATCACAATTACCATGTATGGCTGGCTCATTCATGTTCAAATTAGCCTGAGAAGGCCATTTTTCCCTTTTTTTCAAGCGAAACCCAACGGCTGCTCTGCGCTCCTCCTTTGCAATTTTGCAATTCGCGATAATATGTAGACTCCACATCAATACCTCAAACATTATGTACCTCACAATCTTATCACCATCAGCGTACCATGCAATCTTGTCTCCTCTCTGATACTCTCTTTCACTGCAGCCAAACAACACCATAACCAAAACGAAAAATGAAAGTACGTAATCAAATTTGATATCAGAAAGAAAAGAAAAAAAGCATAACCAAACAACATTCACGATTCAGTTTCGCTCAAATTCATAGTGAAAGATTTTGTAGAATGATAGTTGATACCATAAGATAATAAGATCTAAGCATTACCTCAACACTCTAAACCAAATTATCACAGAAATACCATAATGTAATTGTCAATTTCCACTCCGATGAAAGTTAGGAAAACCAAAACATACCCGCTGATTCAAAGACAACATATACGACGCATTCCAGTTTTGTAAAAGATGCTACATCCACTCATTAAAGTTATGCTTCTGCCGTTCACTATTAGTTTATATGACAAATGTAAAAGAAAATAAATATAAGACGTGTAGCAGATAAAGTGATGGTGAATCAAACCTTCAAAAACACGTATAAAAACTTACTTGAGACCCAAATTTATATATCGATTCCCTTTAGTTGTTGCATCAAGCACTGAAACCAAACCACAAACAGATCATAATTATTATTATTATTATTATTCTGAGCATTATATTTGAGAAAAAAAGGGGAATGAGTACCGGATTCTTGAAGATGACCGACGGCATCGGTGAAGCATTGAATATGATGTAGTGAGGTGTCGGTGGATTGGGAGAGGGACAATCGGAGTGCTTCAACCATATCGAACCCGACACCACCAAACTCGCCACCGGAAACGCAGCACAATTGATCTACCACCGGAAAATCGCACATCTCTATAAAACCGATGAAAACGTCGGATCCACGGTAATGTCGTCGTATCAGATATTTTGGTTGGTACCCTATTTGTGACTTGTAAATGACATCTATGCTTAACCTTCCAAGTAGCATAAACAAAAACAGTAAAAACAAATTAAGTTAACAATTAGCAAAGATCAAAGTGAATGGATACAATTGGGATGCTAGACTATCAACGCTCTTCATTTCCTCATTCAATCTGCATCATTAAGCATCAAACTTTATCTAATTCATTCAACTTTCTGAGAAAATTATCAAAAACACGTATAAAAACTTACTTGAGACACGAATTTATATATCGATTCCCTTTAGTTGCTGCATCAAGCACTGAAATCAAACCACAAACAGATCATGATTATTATTATTATTACTCTGAGCGTTATATTTGAGAAAAAAAGGGGAATGAGTACCGGATTCTTCAAGATGACCGGCGGCGTCGGTGAAGCATTGAATATGATGATATGAGGTGTCGGTGGATTGAGAGAGGGACAATCGGAGTGCTTCGAAGACGGAGGTGAAGCTCTGAGCAATGGCGAAGGAATCTCGTTCGACAACTTCAATTGCTTTCAATATTTCTCTGTGATTGTTGGTGTTGAAGGAGCTACCATCTAATGTTAGGGTTACTTCAATTGAGAAGATTAATGGGTGGATTGAAACGATTCTGAAAGCATTATTTCAATTGCATGAATATAGGAAAGATTGGAAGTGGAAAAGGGAAATAAATTACAATGATTTGGGTAACAGGGGTTTGGAACGTGGATGGGCAGAGAGAGAGTAAAGAATCTGTAACTGCAATAGCATGAGAAGCTGTGAGGGTGAAACTTCCACAGGAATAACTGCCGCAGCCCACCAGGCAGTTGAAGGATCAAAAATTCTGTAGTAACCACCAAAGCTGATGTGGATCAACGATAGAAGAGTTGCTGATGTGGATAGCCTAAGAAAGTCCCAAATGGTAGACTTTTCTTATATGATAGATTATAATTTAAGTTATAATTATAAAGATCAATTTTGAGAATCAAATGAATGAATGAAAATTCTCTATCAATTTCTTTCTTTTTCCTATATCTCATATGGTATCAATGCGTTCATGTTCGAAATATGGCCTGGGATATCCACCTCTACCACCACATCTGCCAGTTGTTCATACCACCACCTTTATTTTTTAACTATGTTCTAATTGTCCATTTAATTTAATTTAACTATGTTCCTTTATTATTTCGGAACAGAGTTTGAAGCAGATGATTGGTATGGGTTATGAGTCACACAGACTTTACTACCTTCAGTCTTCTTCTAAAATTGCTTCCACTTTTTAGAGGAACTGCCTGGTTTTGTTGCTCAGGGGGAGTATCATGGGTATGTTTGCAGCCTTCACAAAAGTCTTGTATGATCTCAAACGATTCCCTCGAGCATGGTTCGGAAGATTCAGAGTGAAGTTGACCACTCATTGTTTTATAGATACACCGCCCACAAATACATTTATTTGGTTGTGTATGTCGATGATATTGTCATCACTTGTGATAATCAAGATGGAATTGCAAGACACAAACAATATCTAGTATGGCACTTATACGTCAAAGATGTAGGAAGAGGGAGCAATTAGGTGTTCCACGTATTACTCGGCCATCTACTTATTCTTTTACGCATCAAACAGACACTACTCACAAAGCCTTTAAATATTTATCTCCTAATTACATTCTCTACATCTCCAAAGAATTTCCTTTTAGTGAAGCTAAAGCTCCATGAATCCACCATACAAGCATTACAACTCGGATTAGTCATTGGCTCCGTTGGGATATATATATATATAGTAATGATAGCTAAGGAGAGAATATTAATCTCAAATACAATTCTTGCAATACTTGGTGATAAGTGCCAAAATTTCGATATTTTGAGTATATATTTGTGGCACTTATCGATTTTATTCTTATGATTTTTGTAATAAAATTCTAACTTTTGTGTAAATATGTGCATACTTGTGTTTTTGATTCATTTTTATACCAATTAATAGTTTTCCATTCGTTTTATAGGTATTCATGCATCTTTGGAGCATTGAGTAATAAAGACTAAAGGCTAAGCTTCAAGAATGCAAATTTTACCAATTCATCAAAGAATAAGACTCAAAATAAGGATGATAAAAATCATCAATTTGGTTGCCATTTTGTCATTGTTAGATAGAGCATTGAATAAGTTTTCCAACGCTTCGAACCGGACGCAATTCGGAGTTACGGTTCTCAAGTTATGGAGAAAACAAAATCTGATTTTTTTTCATGACAGCAGAGTGCGCCAAGCGAGATTTCTGTGCCGCTAAGCGGAATTGCGATTTTCAAACTTGTTAAAAAGGACAAAAATCACATTTTTAGGTCATGGGTTGGGTATTTTTGAGTCCCAACACCATCAACGTTATTTTTTTTATTAGATTAGCTTAGAAAACAACACTAGGACATGCACTTAGATGATCGGAGGTGGATTTCTCATCAACCAGAACTGACAACCCGCGAGATGTTTGGTTTATCTCTTCTCTTCTTTGTGTATTTCTTTGTGTTGGGTTTTGTTTGTATATTTACTCGAATCTTATGTATATTTATCGTCCATGGTGTTATATAAAACTTGCTTTACAAATCTGTGTTGATTGTTATCCTGGATTTTTGCTCTGTGCTGGGGACTTGGATTGTTTTAGAGATTAATTTCTTGAATCTTTATCTAGGATGATTATCTGTTAGTTTCTGAACTCTAGAGAAAGATTTAGAACTAACATTCACTGTTTGAATCGAACTATGTACCCTGGGGTTCAAGTACTTGAAAACTCCAAAAATAAAAAAATTCAAATAAATTCATGTGAATTTACACACATTTCCTTACCTTTTTTTCCCCAAATGTTTGGACATTATATGCATTGAATTATATGCATTGGTTTAGAAGTACAAAAATACACACTCCATTTTAGACAACACTAAAATTCCAAATTCCACATTGTTGTCAAGAAACCAAAATCTCAAGAGAGCTACTTCTCTCCCACTACCGTTTATAAACCATGGAAGGAACCATTCGAATTCACTATTCTGAAAAGGTAACAAACATTTTTTTACATTTCCAGAACAATACATCAAAATAATTGCGTACTTTCAATCCTTCTAAAAATGATGAATGTGTGACGGATTCAGTTTTTCTAAAAGTGATTGAGGGATAAAAGCAGCTCTCAGATTTCAATCTAAATGGATAAAATGAAGTTTAAAAAACATATATACCTTAATTGAAGCTTACAATAAATTAGACAAAATCTTCTTATTACTCTGTTTGGTACCTATTTGCCGTTAACACTTTATTGTATCACTTTCACCAATCGTGAAATATAATTTAAATATATAAATGAGACTATATAAGTCAAAATAACTTATCTTTTTACAATGTGTTGCATCAACTAATAACCTTATAAAATTGTTAATAAATGGTAAAAAAAATTGCTTGGAGGGCTTCTAACATCGAAGAGGATTATAGTGAATGGAGAGGTGAATGCATTCTGTTAGTTTAGGCATCTGCTAGTTTTAAGCGCGGAACAATATTCATCGATTGAAGTTCCTGAAATTTTGAAATACAGACTAAATTGATCAACATACATTCATAAGGTATAAAATATAGTAATTAGTATATCTACGATCCAACACATTCATTACCTGAATCAAGAGTTTGCATGCATATGGTAGCAGTGGGCAGGGGCGGAGGGAGAGTATATTCAGGGGATGCAAATGAATCCCCTCAACTTTTCATTTTGAGGCTAATAATATGAGCTTTTTAATTTTTGAACCCCCTGAAATTTGTTGATTGCACCTCACTTGAACCATGCACCTCTCTTGAACCAATTTCATATAATATTCTGCCCATTATGGGCTCCACCATATTTTCTTTCACAAAACCGGTCCCTGATTTACAAATAGAACACAATCTTTAACAAAAAAGATAGAAAATAGAATGATAACTGTTTGCTTATAATTTTATATATATATATAAAAGCACCGGTTAAGAATTTTAAATAAAGAAAATATTACATATTTAATATATTGAATATTTATAATATTTTTTAAAAAACTGATTATTCATGTTTTCAATACATTAAATATATATATATTTTTTTAAAAAAATTATTTTTTAATCTTTTAAATAATGTTCAACTTAGTTTTTTAATCTCTTAACCCGTGTTTCGGAGACATTGGTTAGCATTTTCCATTATATATATATATATATATATATATATATATATATATATATATATATATATATATATATATATATATATATATATATATATATATATATATATATATATATATATATATATATATATATATATATATATATATATATATGTATTTGTATATAAAAATATAATAATAATTTTTATTTATTTATATTAATAAAAAATATTATTTACAATATTTTGCACCCCCTGAGCCAGGGTCTTGGCTCCGCCACTGGCAGTGGGTATAAAAGTCTTTTCCATGGCATATATATTTCTTATATTAAAGATTGTAGAAGATTAAAAATAAAGCATTAAGCAAATTGATTCACACAAATCAAATTGTTTGAAAAAGACACAATTTGACATGTGGCAGTGGATATAAAAGTCTTTTCCATAGCATATATATTTCTTATATTAAAGATTGTAGAAGATTAAAAATAAAGCATTAAACAAATTGATTCACACAAATCAAATTGTTTGAAAAAGGCACAATTTGACATGTGGCAGTGGGTATAAAAGTCTTTTCCATGGCATATATATTTCTTATATTAAAGATTGTAGAAGATTAAAAATAAAGCATTAAGCAAATTGATTCACACAAATCAAATTGTTTGAAAAAGACACAATTTGATATGTGGCAGTGGGTATAAAAGTCTTTTCCATAGCATATATATTTCTTATATTAAAGATTGTAGAAGATTAAAAATAAAGCATTAAACAAATTGATTCACACAAATAAAATTGTTTGAAAAACGCACAATTTGACATGTGGCAGTGGGTATAAAAGTCTTTTCCATGGCATATATATTTCTTATATTAAAGATTGTAGAAGATTAAAAATAAAGCATTAAGCAAATTGATTCACACAAATCAAATTGTTTGAAAAAGACACAATTTGACATGTGGCAGTGGGTATAAAAGTCTTTTCCATATCATATATATTTCTTATATTAAAGATTGTAGAAGATTAAAAATAAAGCATTAAACAAATTGATTCACACAAATCAAATTGTTTGAAAAAGGCACAATTTGACATGTGGCAGTGGGTATAAAAGTCTTTTCCATGGCATATATATTTCTTATATTAAAGATTGTAGAAGATTAAAAATAAAGCATTAAGCAAATTGATTCACACAAATCAAATTGTTTGAAAAAGACACAATTTGACATGTGGCAGTGGGTATAAAAGTCTTTTCCATAGCATATATATTTCTTATATTAAAGATTGTAGAAGATTAAAAATAAAGCATTAAACAAATTGATTCACACAAATCAAATTGTTTGAAAAAGGCACAATTTGACATGTGACAGTGGGTATAAAAGTCTTTTCTATGGCATATATATTTCTTATATTAAAGATTGTAGAAGATTAAAAATAAAGCATTAAGCAAATTGATTCACACAAATCAAATTGTTTGAAAAAGACACAATTTGACATGTGGCAGTGGGTATAAAAGTCTTTTCCATATCATATATATTTCTTATATTAAAGATTGTAGAAGATTCAAAATAAAGCATTAAACAAATTGATTCACACAAATCAAATTGTTTGAAAAAGGCACAATTTGACATGTGGCAGTGGGTATAAAAGTTTTTTCCATGGCATATATATTTCTTATATTAAAGATTGTAGAAGATTAAAAATAAAGCATTAAGCAAATTGATTCACACAAATCAAATTGTTTGAAAAAGACACAATTTGATATGTGGCAGAGGGTATAAAAGTCTTTTCCATATCATATATATTTCTTATATTAAAGATTGTAGAAGATTAAAAATAAAGCATTAAACAAATTGATTCACACAAATCAAATTGTTTGAAAAAGGCACAATTTGACATGTGGCAGTGGGTATAAAAGTTTTTTCCATGGCATATATATATTTCTTATATTAAAGATTGTAGAAGATTAAAAATAAAGCATTAAGCAAATTGATTCACACAAATCAAATTGTTTGAAAAAGACACAATTTCACATGTGGCAGTGGGTATAAAAGTCTTTTCCATAGCATATATATTTCTTATATTAAAGATTGTAGAAGATTAAAAATAAAGCATTAAACAAATTGATTCACACAAATCAAATTGTTTGAAAAAGGCACAATTTGAAATGTGGCAGTGGGTATAAAAGTCTTTTCCATGGCATATATATTTCTTATATTAAAGATTGTAGAAGATTAAAAATAAAGCATTAAGCAAATTGATTCACACAAATCAAATTGTTTGAAAAAGACACAATTTGACATGTGGCAGTGGGTATAAAAGTCTTTTCCATAGCATATATATTTCTTATATTAAAGATTGTAGAAGATTAAAAATAAAGCATTAAACAAATTGATTCACACAAATCAAATTGTTTGAAAAAGGCAAAATTTGACATGTGGCAGTGGGTATAAAAGTCTTTTCCATGGCATATATATTTCTTATATTAAAGATTGTAGAAGATTAAAAATAAAGAATTAAGCAAATTGATTCACACAAATCAAATTGTTTAAAAAAGACACAATTTGACATGTGGCAGTGGGTATAAAAGTCTTTTCCATAGCATATATATTTCTTATATTAAAGATTGTAGAAGATTAAAAATAAAGCATTAAACAAATTGATTCACACAAATCAAATTGTTTGAAAAAGGCACAATTTGACATGTGGCAGTGGGTATAAAAGTTTTTTCCATGGCATATATATATTTCTTATATTAAAGATTGTAGAAGATTAAAAATAAAGCATTAAGCAAATTGATTCACACAAATCAAATTGTTTGAAAAAGACACAATTTGATATGTGGCAGTGGGTATAAAAGTCTTTTCCATATCATATATATTTCTTATATTAAAGATTTTAGAAGATTAAAAATAAAGCATTAAACAAATTGATTCACACAAATCAAATTGTTTGAAAAAGGCACAATTTGACATGTGGCAGTGGGTATAAAAGTCTTTTCCATGGCATATATATTTCTTATATTAAAGATTGTAGAAGATTAAAAATAAAGCATTAAGCAAATTGATTCACACAAATCAAATTGTTTGAAAAAGACACAATTTCACATGTGGCAGTGGGTATAAAAGTCTTTTCCATAGCATATATATTTCTTATATTAAAGATTGTAGAAGATTAAAAATAAAACATTAAACAAATTGATTCACACAAATCAAATTGTTTGAAAAAGGCACAATTTGAAATGTGGCAGTGGGTATAAAAGTCTTTTCCATGGCATATATATTTCTTATATTAAAGATTGTAGAAGATTAAAAATAAAGCATTAAGCAAATTGATTCACACAAATCAAATTGTTTGAAAAAGACACAATTTGACATGTGGCAGTGGGTATAAAAGTCTTTTCCATAGCATATATATTTCTTATATTAAAGATTGTAGAAGATTAAAAATAAAGCATTAAACAAATTGATTCACACAAATCAAATTGTTTGAAAAAGGCAAAATTTGACATGTGGCAGTGGGTATAAAAGTCTTTTCCATGGCATATATATTTCTTATATTAAAGATTGTAGAAGATTAAAAATAAAGCATTAAGCAAATTGATCCACACAAATCAAATTGTTTAAAAAAGACACAATTTGACATGTGGCAGTGGGTATAAAAGTCTTTTCCATAGCATATATATTTCTTATATTAAAGATTGTAGAAGATTAAAAATAAAGCATTAAACAAATTGATTCACACAAATCAAATTGTTTGAAAAAGACACAATTTGACATGTGGCAGTGGGTATAAAAGTCTTTTCCATATCATATATATTTCTTATATTAAAGATTGTAGAAGATTCAAAATAAAGCATTAAACAAATTGATTCACACAAATCAAATTGTTTGAAAAAGGCACAATTTGACATGTGGCAGTGGGTATAAAAGTTTTTTCCATGGCATATATATTTCTTATATTAAAGATTGTAGAAGATTAAAAATAAAGCATTAAGCAAATTGATTCACACAAATCAAATTGTTTGAAAAAGACACAATTTGATATGTGGCAGAGGGTATAAAAGTCTTTTCCATATCATATATATTTCTTATATTAAAGATTGTAGAAGATTAAAAATAAAGCATTAAACAAATTGATTCACACAAATCAAATTGTTTGAAAAAGGCACAATTTGACATGTGGCAGTGGGTATAAAAGTTTTTTCCATGGCATATATATATTTCTTATATTAAAGATTGTAGAAGATTAAAAATAAAGCATTAAGCAAATTGATTCACACAAATCAAATTGTTTGAAAAAGACACAATTTCACATGTGGCAGTGGGTATAAAAGTCTTTTCCATGGCATATATTTTTCTTATATTAAAGATTGTAGAAGATTAAAAATAAAGCATTAAGCAAATTGATTCACACAAATCAAATTGTTTGAAAAGGGCACAATTTGACATGTGGCAGTGGGTATAAAAGTTTTTTCCATGGCATATATATTTCTTATATTAAAGATTGTAGAAGATTAAAAATAAAGCATTAAGCAAATTGATTCACACAAATCAAATTGTTTGAAAAAGACACAATTTGATATGTGGCAGAGGGTATAAAAGTCTTTTCCATATCATATATATTTCTTATATTAAAGATTGTAGAAGATTAAAAATAAAGCATTAAACAAATTGATTCACACAAATCAAATTGTTTGAAAAAGGCACAATTTGACATGTGGCAGTGGGTATAAAAGTTTTTTCCATGGCATATATATATTTCTTATATTAAAGATTGTAGAAGATTAAAAATAAAGCATTAAGCAAATTGATTCACACAAATCAAATTGTTTGAAAAAGACACAATTTCACATGTGGCAGTGGGTATAAAAGTCTTTTCCATAGCATATATATTTCTTATATTAAAGATTGTAGAAGATTAAAAATAAAGCATTAAACAAATTGATTCACACAAATCAAATTGTTTGAAAAAGGCACAATTTGAAATGTGGCAGTGGGTATAAAAGTCTTTTCCATGGCATATATATTTCTTATATTAAAGATTGTAGAAGATTAAAAATAAAGCATTAAACAAATTGATTCACACAAATCAAATTGTTTGAAAAAGGCACAATTTGACATGTGGCAGTGGGTATAAAAGTCTTTTCCATGGCATATATATTTCTTATATTAAAGATTGTAGAAGATTAAAAATAAAGCATTAAACAAATTGATTCACACAAATCAAATTGTTTGAAAAAGGCACAATTTGACATGTGGCAGTGGGTATAAAAGTTTTTTCCATGGCATATATATATTTCTTATATTAAAGATTGTAGAAGATTAAAAATAAAGCATTAAGCAAATTGATTCACACAAATCAAATTGTTTAAAAAAGACACAATTTGACATGTGGCAGTGGGTATAAAAGTCTTTTCCATAGCATATATATTTCTTATATTAAAGATTGTAGAAGATTAAAAATAAAGCATTAAACAAATTGATTCACACAAATCAAATTGTTTGAAAAAGGCACAATTTGACATGTGGCAGTGGGTATAAAAGTTTTTTCCATGGCATATATATATTTCTTATATTAAAGATTGTAGAAGATTAAAAATAAAGCATTAAGCAAATTGATTCACACAAATCAAATTGTTTGAAAAAGACACAATTTGATATGTGGCAGTGGGTATAAAAGTCTTTTCCATATCATATATATTTCTTATATTAAAGATTGTAGAAGATTAAAAATAAAGCATTAAACAAATTGATTCACACAAATCAAATTGTTTGAAAAAGGCACAATTTGACATGTGGCAGTGGGTATAAAAGTCTTTTCCATGGCATATATATTTCTTATATTAAAGATTGTAGAAGATTAAAAATAAAGCATTAAGCAAATTGATTCACACAAATCAAATTGTTTGAAAAAGACACAATTTCACATGTGGCAGTGGGTATAAAAGTCTTTTCCATAGCATATATATTTCTTATATTAAAGATTGTAGAAGATTAAAAATAAAACATTAAACAAATTGATTCACACAAATCAAATTGTTTGAAAAAGGCACAATTTGAAATGTGGCAGTGGGTATAAAAGTCTTTTCCATGGCATATATATTTCTTATATTAAAGATTGTAGAAGATTAAAAATAAAGCATTAAGCAAATTGATTCACACAAATCAAATTGTTTGAAAAAGACACAATTTGACATGTGGCAGTGGGTATAAAAGTCTTTTCCATAGCATATATATTTCTTATATTAAAGATTGTAGAAGATTAAAAATAAAGCATTAAACAAATTGATTCACACAAATCAAATTGTTTGAAAAAGGCAAAATTTGACATGTGGCAGTGGGTATAAAAGTCTTTTCCATGGCATATATATTTCTTATATTAAAGATTGTAGAAGATTAAAAATAAAGAATTAAGCAAATTGATTCACACAAATCAAATTGTTTAAAAAAGACACAATTTGACATGTGGCAGTGGGTATAAAAGTCTTTTCCATAGCATATATATTTCTTATATTAAAGATTGTAGAAGATTAAAAATAAAGCATTAAACAAATTGATTCACACAAATCAAATTGTTTGAAAAAGGCACAATTTGACATGTGGCAGTGGGTATAAAAGTTTTTTCCATGGCATATATATATTTCTTATATTAAAGATTGTAGAAGATTAAAAATAAAGCATTAAGCAAATTGATTCACACAAATCAAATTGTTTGAAAAAGACACAATTTGATATGTGGCAGTGGGTATAAAAGTCTTTTCCATATCATATATATTTCTTATATTAAAGATTGTAGAAGATTAAAAATAAAGCATTAAACAAATTGATTCACACAAATCAAATTGTTTGAAAAAGGCACAATTTGACATGTGGCAGTGGGTATAAAAGTCTTTTCCATGGCATATATATTTCTTATATTAAAGATTGTAGAAGATTAAAAATAAAGCATTAAGCAAATTGATTCACACAAATCAAATTGTTTGAAAAAGACACAATTTCACATGTGGCAGTGGGTATAAAAGTCTTTTCCATAGCATATATATTTCTTATATTAAAGATTGTAGAAGATTAAAAATAAAACATTAAACAAATTGATTCACACAAATCAAATTGTTTGAAAAAGGCACAATTTGAAATGTGGCAGTGGGTATAAAAGTCTTTTCCATGGCATATATATTTCTTATATTAAAGATTGTAGAAGATTAAAAATAAAGCATTAAGCAAATTGATTCACACAAATCAAATTGTTTGAAAAAGACACAATTTGACATGTGGCAGTGGGTATAAAAGTCTTTTCCATAGCATATATATTTCTTATATTAAAGATTGTAGAAGATTAAAAATAAAGCATTAAACAAATTGATTCACACAAATCAAATTGTTTGAAAAAGGCAAAATTTGACATGTGGCAGTGGGTATAAAAGTCTTTTCCATGGCATATATATTTCTTATATTAAAGATTGTAGAAGATTAAAAATAAAGCATTAAGCAAATTGATCCACACAAATCAAATTGTTTAAAAAAGACACAATTTGACATGTGGCAGTGGGTATAAAAGTCTTTTCCATAGCATATATATTTCTTATATTAAAGATTGTAGAAGATTAAAAATAAAGCATTAAACAAATTGATTCACACAAATCAAATTGTTTGAAAAAGGCACAATTTGACATGTGGCAGTGGGTATAAAAGTTTTTTCCATGGCATATATATATTTCTTATATTAAAGATTGTAGAAGATTAAAAATAAAGCATTAAGCAAATTGATTCACACAAATCAAATTGTTTGAAAAAGACACAATTTGATATGTGGCAGTGGGTATAAAAGTCTTTTCCATATCATATATATTTCTTATATTAAAGATTGTAGAAGATTAAAAATAAAGCATTAAACAAATTGATTCACACAAATCAAATTGTTTGAAAAAGGCACAATTTGACATGTGGCAGTGGGTATAAAAGTCTTTTCCATGGCATATATATTTCTTATATTAAAGATTGTAGAAGATTAAAAATAAAGCATTAAGCAAATTGATTCACACAAATCAAATTGTTTGAAAAAGACACAATTTGACATGTGGCAGTGGGTATAAAAGTCTTTTCCATAGCATATATATTTCTTATATTAAAGATTGTAGAAGATTAAAAATAAAGCATTAAGCAAGTTGATTCACACAAATCAAATTGTTTGAAAAAGACACAATTTGACATGTGGCAGTGGGTATAAAAGTCTTTTCCATAGCATATATATTTCTTATATTAAAGATTGTAGAAGATTAAAAATAAAGCATTAAACAAATTGATTCACACAAATCAAATTGTTTGAAAAAGGAAAAATTTGACATGTGGCAGTGGGTATAAAAGTCTTTTCCATGGCATATATTTTTCTTATATTAAAGATTGTAGAAGATTAAAAATAAAGCATTAAGCAAATTGATCCACACAAATCAAATTGTTTAAAAAAGACACAATTTGACATGTGGCAGTGGGTATAAAAGTCTTTTCCATAGCATATATATTTCTTATATTAAAGATTGTAGAAGATTAAAAATAAAGCATTAAACAAATTGATTCACACAAATCAAATTGTTTGAAAAAGGCACAATTTGACATGTGGCAGTGGGTATAAAAGTTTTTTCCATGGCATATATATATTTCTTATATTAAAGATTGTAGAAGATTAAAAATAAAGCATTAAGCAAATTGATTCACACAAATCAAATTGTTTGAAAAAGACACAATTTGATATGTGGCAGTGGGTATAAAAGTCTTTTCCATATCATATATATTTCTTATATTAAAGATTGTAGAAGATTAAAAATAAAGCATTAAACAAATTGATTCACACAAATCAAATTGTTTGAAAAAGGCACAATTTGACATGTGGCAGTGGGTATAAAAGTCTTTTCCATGGCATATATATTTCTTATATTAAAGATTGTAGAAGATTAAAAATAAAGCATTAAGCAAATTGATTCACACAAATCAAATTGTTTGAAAAAGACACAATTTGACATGTGGCAGTGGGTATAAAAGTCTTTTCCATAGCATATATATTTCTTATATTAAAGATTGTAGAAGATTAAAAATAAAGCATTAAGCAAGTTGATTCACACAAATCAAATTGTTTGAAAAAGACACAATTTGACATGTGGCAGTGGGTATAAAAGTCTTTTCCATAGCATATATATTTCTTATATTAAAGATTGTAGAAGATTAAAAATAAAGCATTAAAAAAATTGACTCACACAAATCAAATTGTTTGAAAAAGGCACAATTTGACATGTGGCAGTGGGTATAAAAGTCTTTTCCATGGCATATATATTTCTTATATTAAAGATTGTAGAAGATTAAAAATAAAGCATTAAAAAAATTGATTCACACAAATCAAATTGTTTGAAAAAGACACAATTTGACATGTGGCAGTGGGTATAAAAGTCTTTTCCATATCATATATATTTCTTATATTAAAGATTGTAGAAGATTAAAAATAAAGCATTAAACAAATTGATTCACACAAATCAAATTGTTTGAAAAAGGCACAATTTGACATGTGGCAGTGGGTATAAAAGTCTTTTCCATGGCATATATATTTCTTATATTAAAGATTGTAAAAGATTAAAAATAAAGCATTAAGCAAATTGATTCACACAAATCAAATTGTTTGAAAAAGACACAATTTGACATGTGGCAGTGGGTATAAAAGTCTTTTCCATAGCATATATATTTCTTATATTAAAGATTGTAGAAGATTAAAAATAAAGCATTAAACAAATTGATTCACACAAATCAAATTGTTTGAAAAAGGCACAATTTGACATGTGGCAGTGGGTATAAAAGTCTTTTCCATGGCATATATATTTCTTATATTAAAGATTGTAGAAGATTAAAAATAAAGCATTAAGCAAATTGATTCACAAATCAAATTGTTTGAAAAAGACACAATTTGACATGTGGCAGTGGGTATAAAAGTCTTTTCCATATCATATATATTTCTTATATTAAAGATTGTAGAAGATTCAAAATAAAGCATTAAACAAATTGATTCACACAAATCAAATTGTTTGAAAAAGGCACAATTTGACATGTGGCAGTGGGTATAAAAGTTTTTTCCATGGCATATATATTTCTTATATTAAAGATTGTAGAAGATTAAAAATAAAGCATTAAGCAAATTGATTCACACAAATCAAATTGTTTGAAAAAGACACAATTTGATATGTGGCAGAGGGTATAAAAGTCTTTTCCATATCATATATATTTCTTATATTAAAGATTGTAGAAGATTAAAAATAAAGCATTAAACAAATTGATTCACACAAATCAAATTGTTTGAAAAAGGCACAATTTGACATGTGGCAGTGGGTATAAAAGTCTTTTCCATGGCATATATATTTCTTATATTAAAGATTGTAGAAGATTAAAAATAAAGCATTAAGCAAATTGATTCACACAAATCAAATTGTTTGAAAAAGACACAATTTGACATGTGGCAGTGGGGGTATAAAAGTCTTTTCCATAGCATATATATTTCTTATATGAAAGATTGTAGAAGATTAAAAATAAAGCATTAAACAAATTGATTCACACAAATCAAATTGTTTGAAAAAGGCACAATTTGAAATGTGGCAGTGGGTATAAAAGTCTTTTCCATGGCATATATATTTCTTATATTAAAGATTGTAGAAGATTAAAAATAAAGCATTAAGCAAATTGATTCACACAAATCAAATTGTTTGAAAAAGACACAATTTGACATGTGGCAGTGGGTATAAAAGTCTTTTCCATAGCATATATATTTCTTATATTAAAGATTGTAGAAGATTAAAAATAAAGCATGAAGATTAAAAATAAAGCATTAAACAAATTGATTCACACAAATCAAATTGTTTGAAAAAGGCACAATTTGACATGTGGCAGTGGGTATAAAAGTCTTTTCCATGGCATATATACTTTATTTTTTTTTTTATTTATTATTATAC